>NC_134582.1:30310000-30522500 GCF_037038515.1 Microtus pennsylvanicus | reverse complement strand
CTGTTTCCACATTTTATCAAAAGGCCCATAAACCTGACCTTGCCCTAGTCTCTAAATTCCTACTTCTGTCTCAGTCTGGATTCCATGATTCATCGTTTAAACTTTGCTTATTATACTTTCCTAGTTTTATTCTCACAATGCATCTAGTCTCAGACCCTCCTCCGATGAAGGGAGTACCAGGGCCTGGGAATCTTTATTTGCCCACATGTCCTTTGGCTTCCTTCCAGGTTCTCCCACAGAAATCCCGAGTCTGGTGCTGGTGAATGTGTGATGAGCTAGTTCCCTCAAGTCTTCCCAGGCTACCCCCTGCCTTCTCTGTTTGCTTTGCCTTGAGTTGTTGATTTGAATGTGAAACACTTGGTCCCCCAGCTGGTGGCACTGTCAGGGAAGGTTGGGAACCCTTTAGGACACCTAGCCTCACTGGAAGAAGTGGGTTGCTGGGAGTGGCCTTGAGATTGCAAAAGTCAATTCCACTTCATGTTGACTCTGTTTTCTGATTGTAGATGCAGTGTGACTGTGTGACCAGCCACCCCCTGCTCCTCCAGTCTCAGAGTCCCCTCCATGATGGATTGTGTCCTTCGGAACCATGAGCCAAAACAGACCTTAAACTGTTTTTTTGTTAAGTATTTGGTCATAGTTGCAATAAAAATAATGACCATACCTCCCTCCCTTTTTATTTTTTAGAAGAGAGTTTCAAGAGTCCTGTTAGCAAATGTATCGTTCTGATGACCACGGGGTTGGTTTCAGCCACTACTTGGCTGCATGCAGAACTCCACAAATCTCAGGATGCTTTCCACTGTGTCATCTGAGGGGTGTGACTGCCACAGTGTAGGCTAGTGGGCGCCTGCACAAGGCTCACCTGCCTGCAAGCACTGATGCAGCCCTCCAAAGTGCCAATTACCCTTTCAAATTCATGACCACAGAGTGTGAGCTGCAAAGGCAGATTAGCAATAGTTCAGTGTTGGGGAGATCCTTGAACTGGAAAAAAGATATTGCTACCAATTGCTGTTTTTAAGAATCAGGGTTTCTTTTTCACCTCTTTAACAATGGGGATTGTTGGTAAACATTGAAAAGGTAAAAGCCTTTAAACACAACTTAACCTCTGAAGTCATGTAACCCTGTACTTTATTGAATATTATGTTTTATTTACTCTTGATTATTGTGTATAACTATCCCTGCCTTTGTCACATGTGACAGTTCAGTCACTCTCAGCTGAACTCAAAGCAATTTGGAGTTCCCAAGAATGCCATTTCGCTGTTTCCGTTAGACAAGCAAGTTGGTTATGGAAGAGCAGTTTGAATGCAGGGTTTTTGGTTGGGAAGAGCAGAAGGGATGATTGAAATTGCTGTCATGTTACAGATCCTGGAGTTATTCATTTAGATGCAGCTAAACTCAAGCAGAATGATTGAAAAGCAGTTTTTGAAGGTCCCCATAGAACAGCAAAGCCACAGACCTGGACAAGGCAGTCCTTCTGAGTTGACGATTTAACAGAACACTTTTAGAGAGTGCTCAGCCTATTGTATTTCTTAGAACAATGGTTCTCAACCTATGGGTCCCGACCCCTTAGGTTTGGATGACCTTTTCATAGGGGTTGCATATCAGATATTCTGTATATTGGATATTTACATTACATTTCAAACAGTAGCAAAACTGTAGTTATGAAATAGTAGTGAAAACAATCTTATGGTTGGTGCCGCCACAGTGTCAGGAACTGTATTAAAGGGTCACAGTAATAGGAAGATTGAGAAACACTGCCCTAGAAAATGGGCTTATACCTTACAGTGAGGGTGATACTACATCTACAAATGTGATATTAGCTGGGCAAAATGAATAGGGGTGATGATCAAACTGAGGGTACAGGGAGGAAAAAGGGTGGGGTCAGAGAGTCTAGAGGAGATGCCAGTCAGCCCCAGAGGCAATAAGACATGCTGGAAGACAGATAAAGCCACGGTCAACATGGCAGAATGCAGATTAATAGAAATGGGTTTATTTTAGTTGTAAGAGCTCGTTAGTAATTAGCCTGAGCTATTGGCTGAGCATTTATAAGTAATATAAGTCTCGATGTGATAATTTGGATGCAGTTGCTGGGATGGGGGAAAATTCCACCTACAATTTGGTATTGCAGTGGCATGACAGGTGTCATTCTCCTGAGATACTGAATTCTAGCCCCCAGTTTTCACTAGAGAGCAAAGCACCCTGGAATTCTGCTTCAGCTATTCTCTAGGGCATGACACTCCAAATAAAATACCTTGACATTTGAGAAAACTGCAGAAGGAGGAAGGCTAGCTACTGTCATCTTCCTCTCCCCATTTCCTTCTGAAGCAGGGCATGAGATTTCATGTGACGTTAAAGAGTATCCTCGAAACGAAACCTCTTGTGGCCCCAGCTGGCCTCAGACTAACTAACTATGTAGTTTTAGAATGGCCTTGAACTTCCAGTCTTCCTGCCTCTACCTCCTGAGAGCTGGAATTTCAGGTGCCTGCCTCAACACTCAGTCTGTGCAGTACTGGATGTGATTCTCATGCTTGGTGCACACCATGCTAGTTCTTTGCCAACTGATCTATCTCCCCATTCCATCCCAGAACACACAGGAGAATGCACTCACACAGGCTAAGATCCCTCTTAATTTACAGCCATTAGATTACCTACCCTCTCCTCTTTGCCTAGCCATACTTCTCTGTGCCTGTTCTAGTCTTTATCACCTAAGTATAAAACTATGTGCCAGTCTTTTTAAGTTTCTTATGAAAGCTCTTGTATTACAGAACAACCTTTATCAAATAAATGTGCATGCTTTGCTTTATTAATCTGTCTTTTGTTATAAGGTGTCTTGTTGACTGAGGTTTTCTGTTCTGCCTGGTTTCCCAGCCGTTTAGTCCCAAGAGAATCACACAGAGGCCTATATTAGTTATAAACTGATTGACCTGGTAGCTCAGACTTCTTATGAACTCTTATAACTTATATTAGCCAATTATTCTTGCCTATGTTAGCCACGTGGCTTGGCAAGGCAGTCACATCTTGTTTCTTCTGTGGCTGGGTCAGGACTGCAGACGAGGACAATCTTCTTCCCAGAATTCTCCTGTACTCATTGACCCGACTCTACTTCCTGTCTGGTTGTCCTGCCTGTACTTTTTGCATGGCTACTGGCCAATCAACACTTATCTGATGGAGGAAGGTCATTGGCTAATAAAGGAACTGTCTTGGCCCATTTTATTGGTTAGGACATAGGTAGGTGGAGTAAACAGAACAGAACGCTGGGAGGAAGAGGAAGTGAGCTCAGACTCCACAGCTCTCCTCTCGGGAGCAGACACCTCAGAGAGAGACGCCATGCTCCCAGCTCCCAGGCAGACGCACACTATGAAGCTCCGACCCAGGATGTACAGAGGCTAGAATCTTCCTGGTAAGCGCACCTAGGGGCGCTACACAGATGATTAGAAATGGGCTAAATTAATATGTGAGAATTAGCCTAGATAGAAATGGGCCAAGCAGTGATTAAATGAATACAGTTTGTGTGTTGTTATTTCGGGGCAAAAGCTATCCGAGCAGGCGGCTGGGGTGTTGGGGACGCAGCCCCACTGCCCTTATTACTACACTTATCTAAAATATAATTGACAGGATATAGACCATTGTCTCAGAGAAGCATCTTAGCCAAGAACCTGACTCATATGAAAAAGAAAAAGAAAGTATTTAGGACACACCAAGATAATTATCTATGTTTGCTGTCTGCTTGTAATAGTCCAGGGGGTAACCTTGCTGATGCCAGGAGGCCAGAACTTCCTCTCTAAGAGTGTTACAGATCCCTGGCAGACAGCAGCATTGTACAAGAGGGATGGTTCACCTGTGGAACTGAGTGAGAGGCCTGCAGGCTCTTTTCATGGTGAGCAAGACATTGAATAGGGAGCTTGCTAAAGCAGTAGGGGAGTTCTGTGAAACGTAGACTCTGTGGCTGCTCCAGCATTGCTTTTGCAAAAGCTATGGGAATGAGTAAAAGTGTTGCTCTAGCTTAGAGGTCTTTGTGCCCAAACAGGTGAGCCCTCTTGCATGCCAGAAGAACATTTGTCATTGCTGCTGGCGATGGCAGGGGGAGACCACTGGTGCCATAAAGAACACACAGCTGTTTGTGTATGTCCAAAATAGCTGTCCCCAGGATGGGTCTTTGCAAACCAATATTGAGCTTTGTGAAAAAAGCTCTATAGTGTGGGAGGACGTTGAATCTAATTTGTTTTAGTTGTTTGAGGTTAAAAAAAAATGAGTTTGATTCAATAGAGGAAACATTATAGGAAAAGTTAAGTATTTATTATATAAGATGGTGACTCCAAAGATGCAAATCTGGTGGTCTCCGGGGCATGAGTCTGAAAGGAGACTGTAGGTCTTTATCTACTGAGAAGGTCTTCCATTTCTTTAATGCAAATGTACATTTTCCTATTATAGATGGTAATATATATGTAGCTGGTATCAAATAAGTCTTATAAAAAAATGATTTCATGAGAGCTAAACATATCCCTTGGTAACGAAAAGACAAAGAGAGATCATCCTTATGGCTTCATGCAACACTGTAATTTTTGCAGGGAGGTGAGGGAAGCAGTTTTGCTAAGCAGCCTCGTCTGGCCTGATGCTCTCTACCTCCTGGATCAGTCTCATAGGCGCTGGAATTACAGGCATGGGACACCAGGCCCTGTCCATATAATGCCCACCACATAATATATGATTTTTCCTCCCTGTCCTTTAGTGAAGGTCTATACTGAAGAGTCATTCTTGCCCTAAAATATGGAGATGTGCCTGCATCTGCCACAGTGTTTACAGGTGAGTGGCAGCTTATGTGGGGGCCAAGCAAATCGGAAATCAGGAATCACAAACAAACCCCTTAAAAGATCTTAAATCAATTAGTAAAATATGGACAATTTTTAGAATTACGTGTATGCATGCGTGTCTGCTATGTGCATATGCTTGTGTATCTGTGGTTGTGCTTGCCTGTCAGGTGCTTGTGGAGGCGAGAGGTTGATGGGCTGTCTTCTTTCCTTAGCTGTGTGTGTGTTTTTTTCCCCCTAGCTGGAATCTCTCATTGAGCCCAGCTGGCCAATGACCTTTTGGGATCTCCCTTTTGATAGCAGCTTTTGTTCAGGTTAGCACGGAGGTGTGTGTAGAAAAAAGACTGAGGTTTGGGTGTTTACATCATCCCACTTGACATAGATAGCAGCCATCAAAACTAGCTCTCAAGTCCCTGTTGGGATGGGGGTGGATGTGTGGGTGACTTTTGACAAGGTTTACCCATTGCATTTTAATATTGGGGTTCATACTCAGTGCTGTAAATACTCCTAGCACTTGCGCGTGTGTGTGCGTGTGCGTGTGTGTGTGTGTGTGTGTGTGTGTGTGAGAGAGAGAGAGAGAGAGAGAGAGAGAGAGAGAGAGAGAGATGGGATTTAACAGAAGAGCTGTATGTCATCTCATAGGGATTGCTCCCCAAAAGTGTAGAATGCCATAGAGTTTACGACACTCTGGTATTTGGGTACGTCATCAAATGGGGACTTTGGTCTTTTACTCCTTCTTTGTCATTCTGCCATGAGATACCTTCTGCTATGGGCTAACAGAATATTTCCTCACCAGATACTAGTTGCTTAATATTGCTGTCCTCCCTCCAGGACTGTGAGCTGAAATATTTGTTATCTTTATAAATTATCCAGTCTCCAATAATCTGTTATTAGAGCACAGAACAGATTGGTAAAGGGTATGAAAATAGATTACAGTTTCCTCAGCTGATAAATTTAGTTTCGCCACATTTATTAGTTTTTATAGTTAAGTCACGTTAGTTTCTCCTTACAAGCCATTATTTATCTGTGGGAGTGTGTGTGCACGTGTGTGTGTGTGTGTGTGTGTGTGTGTGTACATGTAGGAGTGTGCGAGTGTGCAAAGACATTTGGTATAAGCCGTTGTTGATGCTTAAAGAAAGTTACCACAGGCTTGTTTGGAATTCCCTGTGCACCACAGGAGTAGGTCCTGCAGAAACATCCCACAGGGAGGCATGGGGACCTCTTGTGAAAGGTCAGCCTGACTGGGAACGTAGTCTGGGATGAGAGCTCAGCTGTGTGGTAGAGAGGACAAACCTGAGGACAGTCTTGGACTTTGCACTCCAGCCCAGTATTTGTTGGGCTCTCTTCTGACACCTTTGGAGAACAGGGTTAGCTGTTGTGGAAGCTCTGAAGATCATGTGACTCTCAAATGGTGGACCTCTCACGGGACAGAATAAGACAGAAGCTGTGACCCCCGGGAGGAAAACGCCTGACACAGCAGAGGGGGCCGCAGATGGGCGTTATTTAGGGCACGCGAGTCAAGTCTGAAGACTCCTGGAAGCGGTGTTGTCACAAAGAACCAAAATTTGAGTTATTACCACGAACGGGACCACATGGGTACCTGTAGGACGATGTGCCCAAGAGAAAACTCTGTTTTCCACCTCTCTTATTACCTACAGAACAGTAATTACTTGTTGGCAATCTGTTCCCCTGCTGTGTTATAAGGCCCTGAAGGCCAAGAGACTCGATTTTATTCATCCTTGTTTTCTCGAGTCTAGCCTTTGCCTCTGGTGGATAATAGATGTTCATTAAATACAGCTTTTAAAGGGCAGAAGAGAGATTCTGTATTTGCTCTATTGAGGATTACAGGAACAGCTACGTGAAATGTAGAATTTCTTGGTCAGGTTTGGGTTTATTTTTACCATTGTAGTATCTTCTCTCTCCCAGGGTAAGGCTGTGGATGGGGACAAGATTGGTGACTGAGCTTTTCCTGCCTGATAGAAAACTTCCAAATAAGAATTTTAGAATCTCCAAAGGAGGAATCTCCAAATATTTCATAAATCAGAGAGGTCACTTCAGTTTTTTAGAAAGAGAGAGAGAGAGAGAGAGAGAGAGAGAGAGAGAGAGATTGTATGAAGGAGAAAGGCAAATATTTCAAACATCTGTCTTTGAAAGGCCCACAAAGCATATAGTACAATATAAGCCTTGGTTTCTGAATGCTTTGGACTCTCTCTCCACAGTACCTACGCATCTGCTTTCCTGGAGGGAGAGGACCAGTGAGGGAGCCTGGAGAGGAGGTGGCTGGGTTGGGAAAATGGAACCAGAGACGGAAGGGAAGAGGTTAGCAGTGGCTGGGCTCAGCCACTTCCACAGCTCCGCCACATTCCTCAGAACAAACAGCTATTAAAATCCAAGCACACAAAGCCTGTAGCCGGCTTAGTAATGACAAGCGCTGTCAGCACACTATAATTAACACGGGGTGGTATAATTTATAAGGAATGCACTATGCAGTTGAACGCCAACACAGGGGGGGGGGGGAAATATCTACCGCTCGCCCGCGGAATCAAAAGTAGCCTCCTCTTTAGATGTAAGCAGCTTTCCTTCCAAATGCTCTTTAATTAATTTTTTTTTCTTTTTACTCCCAGAAGCCTTTTTTGCACACCGAATTCTGTGCAAGGCAAGAGTGAGCCTCGTAGGTGACCCTTCACCCCCGCCTCCCCCTCCCGTGTTAATCAAGAAGGGACGTCTCAGCAGATTGTCTTCACTGTACATAATTAAGCAATTCTGAATGCTCAGTGAGACTCAATGGGATGGCACAGAGCCTGGTAATATGACAGTTAATGGGATGAAACTAGCACGTACGCTGCCTCTGTAATAAGCAAAGGCTTTTTGCTTTGCAACGGAGGGCAGGGAGAGAGAGGGGGAGGCAGGCACAAAGGATAACAGCGATGACGACATGGGCTTGTTGGGCACCTCACTCCGCCTTTGATGATTGGCTCCCGAAAGGAACACGCACCCTGACTGGAAGAGAGGACCCCTTCATTGCCCTTATTCGGTGACTACACTAAACAGAGGCTTTTTCTCCTGTAGAGCCCTGAGCTGGTGTGAGAACGGCCCCCGGGAACTAGCTGTAACGGCAGGCTTTCTTCCGCCTCTCCCTCTCTTTCTGTCTCCTGCAGACCTTTAAGCGAGCTGACAAACTGCCTCAACCTCGCTTCCCTCAGGAGGAGGATGCTTACAAACACGGCGTGTTGCTTCGCTTTCAGGGGAGGGCTAACATGAGTACTTGCCATCAAGGACCATTTGCTAGGTCTGTGGTTTTCAGCCCACACAGACCCACATCTCTTTATTCTCTAGAAAGAAGGAAGACCTGGGGGAGTTTGACTATGAGGCAACGAAATACGGCGATACATGTGGGCAGTTATTTTTAGCCACATAAGCTTGCATCACAAGTTAAACATGCTGGTTGATTTTGTCAGTGGAAGAACTTCATGAGAAAATCCTCTGTGCTGCCTGAGCTTTGGGAATAGCAGGATAATGTGGTCTTTAAATGATCCTGTAGACTGGAAACATCTCAGACATTGATCTGAGACGCAACCAAGCAGCGCCAGGTATCTGCATTCCGAGTTGTGAAGCATCATGGGAGCAGAAGCACAGGGAACAACACCCCTCCCCCAATTCAGAAGCCAGTCCTAGTGATGCCTAGGAATCCTTCCTAATGCTACAACCCTTTAATACAGTTCCTCATGTTGTGGTGAAGACCACCCCCTAACCATAAATTATTTTTTGTTGCTATTTTGTAACTATCATTTTGCTATGAATTCTTATATGACACTCTGTGTTTTCCAGTGGTCCTTAGGTGTCACCTGTGGAAGGACCGTTTGACCCCTAAAGGACTCACAACGCACAGATTGAGAACCATGGCTTTATACGGTAACTGTCTGTAGAGAGATATTGCAGGGCAGGACTTCCTGGATTTAGGTTTTCAGGGAGGAAGGGATAGGGCCATGGCCCCATGAACTTGGCTTCTCAGAAGGGCTCTGGCATGTAGTTTGGTTTTATCCTCTGGGCTCTGCTACCAGTTTCCTTGGGTCCGTCTCATTAATTCTTGAAGAAGAAACCAGAGAAATCTTTCAGTATCTTGAGGCTTTCAGACTCAAGAGTATCATGAGAAACTTGGTCAGCATCCCAAATTCTATTTCTTAGGGGATTATGGTCTTAGATTAGAGACAGCATCTGGCTCCTGAGTGTGTTTGCTCTGGTTTTCGCTGGGAATGCAGGTGTTTTCCTTGGGAAATAGGCCGAAAGCAGCGTGAAACCCTCTGTTTGTGAAAGGCAAGCCTCACTCACTGGAAGCCTTCACTTCCTCCCCATACGGAGGAACAGAAGTCCTTTCATTTGCATCCATCATATTTTATCTCATATCCAGAAGCCTTTTAATTTCAACCGAAATCGCAACATATGTTATCTTGCTCCAAAACAGCAAACGGTGGCTTAAAATATACTCATGCATTTCAAGTGCTCGCTATCCAAACAACATATATGTGTGTGTGCGCGCGCGCGCGCGCGTGTGTGTGTGTGTGTGTGTGTGTGTGTGTGTATTCCCCCCCTACTCATATGGCACTTATTCCATCGAGGGTTTTCTTCCTCCTTTCTGTTGTGCATGAAAGCACAGAGCAAATGTAAAGAGAATCCACGCGCGTTTTGTAATTCTTGGAAGGTTAATTGTACTATTTATAGACTAAACTGTAAAGCAAAAACCCTCGGCATGACCCTTCAGGGTCACCGTCATAATAGCAACCTCAGTGGAGCCCTGACCAGTCATGAATTACTGTCTGTGATACTGAGAATGCTGACAGCTCAATCACAGTACTGTTTCAATAGAGAACTCCGTATATTTAAAGCGCTGATACTGTTTTCCCTCTAAATGACAGCCTTGACAGATGGGCCGAAAGCAGCGCAGACGTTTGAACAAGGAAATAGAGAGGGAGCCTGCTGGAAGCTGGGCTTCATGCAGCCAGCCGAGAATGATGAATAGAGTGTGATTGTGTCTGACAGGTAGTAATATAACTATTCATTCACCGCGGAACACCTGGAGCACACTATATTAAAAGGTACAAGATGGAGAGATGCCGCGACAAGAATAGGAAGTGTGAATCCCAGGCAGAGTTTAGGTACAGCAATCTAAAGGGTCAGGGGTCAAGCAACATAAACTGCCGGGGAGAAGGCTCTAATTAAATGATTTGCTTACTAAAGTGTTTCTAATGTTTTGCTAACATGTTGCCAGGATCATTACTTCAGCATGTCTGAACACTTCAAATCAAAAAGCAGCCTCCCCCATCTCTCCCTCTCTCTTTCTCCTTGGCAACAGGGTTATTTCTTCCCCTATCTGGCTCATTCTCTTTTTCTGCCTATACTAGGACTCCAAACGACGGTCCCGGAGAAGACAAGAGAAAACTTGAGTAGCTAGAGGCTCATCTTTCTGATGGAAGGATGACTCCCGAGCCAGTGGACTACTGCGTGGAGGACGTAGGACAGAGGCAGGTTGTCACTGGGTCATAACACTGGTGGCTCCTTCCAGATGTTGGGGGAGCAGTGGACTTCAGAGAGGGAGAAGGGCTGCGTCTTCTCATATTTACCTTTTGCCTCCAGTGTCAGTCAAGGCACTGAGATGTTACTGAACAGCAAAAGAATTGTTTTAAAAGCCTTGGGCAGGGATGAAGAGGGCGGGGTGGTGAGGAATATTGGATGGGTCTTCAGAACACTCCCTCCTCCAAGCTTCCAGTGCATCTCTGACTAAATATTTCTACACCTGATTCTGAATTAATTTTTAATGACTTTGTCTGAGTTGTCATGCTGGGCAAACTTCATTTCTGCAAAGTGTCAGGTCGTATAGCACAGCTGAGACGACACTTTCAGATTTGGCATTTAACGTTATCTGTGTGTGAAGGCATCAAGCTAAGAGGGTACCAAGGGCTGTGTGTATGAGAAACATTCATGTACACACCCTCCAATCAGAAGCCCCCTACCCAGGAGGCTGTTGTGGGGCCCAGTTTCCTTCTAAGGTCCCCGGGAAGGAACACGCTTGGCAGTTCATCCACCGCCATGCTAAACTAGTTTTGCTTGTCGCTTTCCTTTGTCACAGGATCCTGGGGCAACTCAAGAAGGGTACAAGGCTTCTGTCATTGTGCTGTGTGCTGGGTCTCTCTGGGACTAGGAGGCTGGTCACCTTTGTCTTTTGAAGTCCCATTTTTCTCCCCCTTGTCTTGGAGGCTGATTTCATTGCTATGAAGATACTCTGAGAGCCAGCTCACTGCTCTGGGAACCTGACCTCACAACTTCAGATTTGCCTGGCTTATGAAAAATACATTGCAAATAGGTACGTTCTCTTTGCTCAACCTGCTGCTGAGTGCTAGAACGCTGAGTTCACACTTGTGAAAGAGTTCGTAATGACCTCTCTGATGAGCTATGGAAAACAAAAACCAGCTAAAGTTCTCCCACCGCCTCCTGCACCTCCCAGCTCTAAACCCCTATCTCCTGAACCCTTGTGCACAGCCTCTTTTCCTCAGCTGATATTATTCAGCTGTTTTAATTACTGTGGGTTACTGAGCTACAGACCTACCTAGCTCTTAAAGACACCTGCAGATACGTATATATTTTACCTTATAAAGAAATATTTAACAGCTAATA
This sequence comes from Microtus pennsylvanicus, assembly GCF_037038515.1. Lineage (NCBI taxonomy): Eukaryota > Metazoa > Chordata > Mammalia > Rodentia > Cricetidae > Microtus > Microtus pennsylvanicus. Next base: position 30,511,026 of record NC_134582.1, on the reverse strand, counting down.
ACTCTATTCTTTCTTCTCAAGAGTGTGTTTTTGTGGATTGGGCAAATGTATCCAATCTTATTTGGCAAGTGTTTTATTACTCGAAATGAAAGTTTACGGGAAATCTATTTTTTTTTTAAGCTTCAGTTAAGATCTCCCCAACGCATTAGACTTCTGTGGACATCGAGTGCACCAGATTTTGAGAAGCACACAGCCGAGCATTTCTCATTCCTGTCTGCCTTCCTGGAAAGTAAACTCTGCTGACTGAATTGGGCACCGTCACTGTGTAGCTTTGTCTCTAAGGCCGTTCCCTTTTTCCTCTACTTGAGAGCCTGTGCGTTGTTAGTGCAGCCAAGAAGGGGAAAGGGGCTGTTTTGCAAAATAAGCAAATTGGATTATTCAGTGTGTAAATAGGCGCTCGCTCTCTCCTCCCATGTAAATCAGGAAAAGCAATTTGCTTATGTAGGGGGAAAAAAAAACCCTGCACTGCTGTTCACAGCTCCCCCATCTTGGCTGGCATTGGGAGTTCATTATAGGCGAGAAGAAGGGATTTGCTTGCATCCGTATGGCTAGAGACAGTAATTAACTAATTTGCTTCCATTTTCTACAGCTTAAACAAGGTACTATGAAAACTATTATGTTGAGTGATTTGAAATCTTGTGTTGTATTCATAGTAAGATAAGAATATGAACAGCTAGATTCTAGAATCTTTGGCGTCCATTACAGAGGAAATAACATAGAACCAATCCTTTATGATTTGTGTTTAGAGAATCAGGCATGTGCATCCCAAGGACAGATTGAGCCTTGGTTTCTTTCAGGGAACAGTGGTCAAGGTTGCCATAGTTAAATGGGGGGCATCGTTTGAAACAGGAAGCTGCATTTTGCTTCATTTGGGCACTGAAGAAAATTGCTAATTTTTAAGAACTGGTTTCGTCTCCTGAGAGTAAACCAGAAATGTGGTTAAAATTAATATAAGCAATTTGGCAGTATTAGACTCACGCTGATAAGGACTCCTTTAATCATGGCTAAGAGTGTGGAATTACAAAATAGTAGAGTTGAAGAGGCTTAGCCGGCATTTTTTTTTTTTTTTTTTTTTTTTTTTTTGGTCTTCTCTTATTCTAAACAAGCAAGCTAGCAGTTAGGCATTGCAGTGGCTGGTTAGAGCAAGAACTCACTTTTGCTTCAGCTTAAATTAGTGACTGTTTCATTCTCTGGGGCAGGAAAGGAGCAAGGCAGGGTGTCAAAGCTGCCTTTGGAGACGCTCCACAGGTCTGTGAGGGAACCTGTGGCCTAAGGTTCAAACGGCCTCCAATTTGTTTAAAATGTACAATGAACATATGTAAAAATGAGTCATTCATATTCTTACCTAGTATTTTGTTCTTTTAATGATATCAAAGGTGGGCATTTTTTTTTCTCTGCCTCTTGTCTTCTATTAGTCAGGAGGTAAGCCCTGAATAGTTAAGCAAAGAAAAATGCACAAAGCATTCAAAAGCTCTGTGTGAGGGTTGTGGTCCTTAATAGGGGTCTTCTAGGAAGGAAATTAAAAGACAGGGCAGGCAAAAAGAAGAGAGAGGAGAAGAGGAAGAAGAAGGAGGAAGAAAGCAAGAAAAGGTCAAAAGGGACTAAGCAGTGGGATGGGGGCAGGGTGGAGCAGGAGGAGGAGGGGCAGGGTGGAGCAGGAGGAGGAGGGGGCAGGGTGGAGCAGGAGGAGGAGGTGGCAGAGAAGACCCTGGGCCTCAGGGGCAGACTCTCGTGTTTGATGTTCTGAGTGGTATTTGACCAAAGATTATGATTCTGTCACACATTTCTGGATCAGTGCTCCTTGCACCAGCCAGGACAGCATGCTCCGAAGCAAACCACAGTGTCCTTTGGCAGAATGAAGTCAGGTCTATAAAAACAAACCAAGCGTACAGCCAGTGAAATGGCAAAATCACATCTCGCCATAGTTTTAATTTATGGGGGCAAATTATAGGGGATCAACTGAAGAAAAAGCAGATTTAATGAGGCATTTTGCTGAACATTGTATTTGAAAGTGCAAATGGCTTGCTTGGAATGGGGGAGAGGAGCGGAAATTCAGTAAGGGGGCAGCATTCTAGAGCCCGTGGGTAAATATTAGGCTTAAAGATGAACAACTGCATTTCAGGAGTATTATTGATTGGCACTTTCTCTGCAAACACCATTTTAGGACACATCTACAGGATTTTTCCACACAATGGAAGCTTGCAGTCACAGTGGCAGGATCTACCTTGCTTGGCCACCAGACCTCAATTAGAAAATGACCACAGCAAGGAGTGAATAGTCAAAGAGTCATTCATCTTCCCCTGAACACGACACAGGGTGGTGGGTGTTTCTGACGCTGCCTGCACGCTGAATTCAGTCATTGCTGAGTCTGTTGGCCTTTGAGAGGGTGTGTGCGATTTCGTGGGATGATGTCGCCCCCCCCCCACCCCCGGTCCCCCGCCTTCTCTCCAACAGCATCTATTGTTCCAGATCCCATATTGTACCGGGATCTGAATTTATGTCCATGGATTATAAGCAAGGGACACCGCCACAGTCCATAATCAGCTCGTTAGCATTCTGCTCGTGTGAGCCAGCGTGAGTACAGTTTTCAATGGCCTAATGTGACAGGTAATCATAAATTAGTATTTGCTTTAGAACAACAGCGGAGCACACAGCCCGCATGCTGAAGGAGAGAGGGCCGTAAGCAGTGTGGCTCTGTAATGAAGTGGGAACTCATTAAGCAGACAGCACCTCCTTCATGGAGCCGCAGAAGCAGCAGACAGCCCAAATGGAAATGTTTCTGCAGAACGATTGCAGTCAACCAGGAGAAGAAGTTCAGGTTCATTAGCTGTGGCACAATCTCCAGGAATTAGTTGGAGTAATAATTAAATAGTTGCTTGCTAATTTATCATTTTACATTTGTTATTACATTTGCATAATGTGCGTCTCTACCCCACCTCTGGTTACACTAAAGTGCTATCATCTGTGTGTGAGAAATGAAAATGCTGCCTTTTTTTTTCCCCTCAAAGACTTATCAGAAGTGGGGCCTGTCTTTGGCAATTGGTTAGTGATAGCCTTGTTTGCCTCAAACATTCCAGCTAGAAGCTGGGTCCTTATATAATATCGGCATTTTGCTGTTCTGACATGCAGTAGCCATCCTGGGAGAAGCTAACCGCCCAGCCTTGGCCTTAAACAACTAGGTGGTGCACTGGATAAAACAAAAACCCAGTAGCCAATATTGCTAATTTAGCCCGCTGTTAGAACGAGCTTTGCACACAACTATGCATTTTCAGTGTCCAGAAATAACAGAGCCACAGAGTGACATGGGATGGCCTACAGGGGTCAGGAATGGTTCCTCTGTGGGTTTGCTGGCCTCCTGGTGCATGATCTGCCTTTCTTGAGGGACAAACTCATGCCACCTTCTTTTTGCAGGGAAGCCATTATATGTAAAACTGTTGTAAAGCACAGAATTTTGCATGACTTGGTAAATTTAGGTTTTTGAGAAAGAATTAGGAAAAAAAGTGAAAGGTGTCCTTACAGCCAAATAATTCAGAGGATGGGGGATGGGAATGGTTGAGGGGCAGGAGTGGGAAGGAAAAACCAAATTGAAATTGGAAGGAGACACCCTGTTGCTTACAGGTCCTGGTTCTGTTTGGTTTGGTTAATGATGTGGTGATAAATTATTCAGCAGAACAGCAGAGAACAAGGACAATTTTCAGGATTTTAATTAATTATCTCTTATTGTTATTGATATGTGGTCTCTTTATAATGCAAAACAAGCCAGGGAGTGCTTTCTCTGGGTGCAGTCTCTTCTTTCCCTGGGAACTGTGGTCTCAGTAGCAGCCTAGACTCTGAGGACCTTGAGAAGTAGAAACCACGGGTGGGGCGAATGCCAAAGGAGCATCCTCCTTTTCTGCTAAGGTTTGGTCAGAGTTAGATGACAGCTGGAGGTCACAGTACTTTTTCCCAGCCCCGCATCCTTGTCAAGACCATTTGTGTCCCTAATGCTTGTAGCACACAAACTGATGAAGTATCCCGCGACTCTTAAGTCTTAGAGCGTACGTACACAATACCTACCTTCCTCTGTGTTCCGAGAGAAGGGGAAGACAGGAAAACATTAGTGGCCAATTAAAAATGAAGATATATAAACTGAGAAGGGATGCCAAGCACATTATGTGTATGACAGAGCAAGCAGGCGAGGCAAACTGCCATTCAGTGAGTTGGCAGGGGCCATTAGATCTTCCTCGGGAAGTCAAAACAGGCTCTGTGTAAGGAGTTGGAGAACACACATATTGCCTCAGCTCTGTCAGCGGATTTAGGATAGTAGGATATTAATTTTTAAAAATGTAAAACAATTCATGGTAGAGCCTGTTCACAGATTTTGATCTATGCAGTGGCATCTTTTTTCTTTCACTGAGTGTCTAGGGAAGCGACAAGTACGTGGAGCCCTAGCCTGTGTGGTAGCAGTTAGCTACCTGGGCTAGTTCGTAGAGTCTGTTATTCTCCTGGCCACAGTGGTTAGGCCATGTTTGGGCACAGGATCCAACAGACAATCACAACCTCCTTGAGACACTTGCTAGACTGTATGGAAAAGCACTCAACTTCTAGGGATTGTCCACTGGAAGGCTCTGAGCCCTGGGCAGTCTTTCAGTCCATGGAAAGAGCTTGTCTAAGACAGAATCAAGAACAGAGAAATGCTGAAGAAGAGATAGCAGAGCAAGCCAATGTTTCCCTTTCTTGATTAAGGCATTTTGTGCTTGTTTTCTAGTTCTCATAAGTAGGAGAATATCATATATTTTAATTAGCTAAACCTTGATTTCATGGAGGAAATGGGTGCCATTTGCAGAAGGCATAGTCTGTTAACTTATATCCCAGTGCCTTTTTCTTTTGTAGCAAAGCCAATACACTTTAAGTTTGTTCTGCAAACTTAAATGGTAGTGTCCTCTAATATTAAATAATAACACTTTTTTACAGTAACACTAATAACTAAATGAATCAATAATGCAATGTGTGAACAAGTAGATGGTTGAGTTCATTTTGAGAAAGCCAATCTTTATAGTCTTCACCATTAGCCAAATTAGAACATCCCAAATGGCTTCTGTCTGCTAAGCAGCACCATCCTAATGACCTTCAAGGCTGATGGAATCAGCTCAAATTTGTCTCCAACTCGACAGACATGGGGAAGCCAATCCATCTGTCCATAGCTCATATTTCCTGCAGGGTTCTTACCAAGCTTGTTGCTAATATCTCCAACCTTAGCTCATTTGATAAATGTTTTGTGCATGCATTACTAGACTTATGATCCTTGTAGAAGCAATAGCATTTATTACTTCCTACTACTGTATCTCCAGGCCCAATAGAGAGCCTGAAATAGAACATACATACGGGTGGTGACATGTGTCTATGTGGTATGTGTATATACTTAAAAAGTTGTTGAGAGGATCATCTATTCATGTTGGACTTCAATCGAACCCATGAGGATGCAGTTGGTGTTTTCTTCAACTTTACATTTTTCAACATCATTTGGATATAGTTAATAATTACATGTGGCTGGCAAGGTAGATTAGTAAGTGAGAGCGGCTACCACCAAGGTTGATACCTGCAGTTCTATCCCCAAAACATACATGGAAGGAGGAGAGAATTGACTTCTAAACATTATCTTCCGACCTCCATAAGTGTGTCCTGGCACTTGTGCCCCATACACAATAAAGAAGTGTAATAAAAAGCAGTTCTGTAATGATAGTTCTGATCTTCTAATGGGACATTTAGTTAATGTGCAGCTGAAAGATACTGGCTGGACAATGGCAGGGACATGGTTGAATGGCATCTCAGAAATAAAACACTGAGAGTACTACTCAGTGAGCCTGAGCCAGGGGCAATATTCTAGGAAATGTAATTTGTATTGGTCTGAATGTTTTATCAATAGATACTTTAAAAGGTAAATTTCAATAATTCACTTTTGTTGCCTAAGAAAAAGCGTGATGTTTGAATTAGAGATAAAGAATGTTTAATGACTTGTAGGTTGAAAGAAAGGGTATATGTGTTTTCAACAGATTTAATTATGAAAATTCAATAATTTCCAGTTTCCACTTGGAAAAATCTGACTAATATTTGCTTTTTTTTTGTAGCCTGTGATATAGCTTAGTTTGTAAAGTCCTTGTCTAGCTTGTACAAGGTCCTGGGCTTTAATACTAGCACTGTATAAAGCAGTTGTTGTGGCATAAACTTATATTCTAGCATCTGAAGGAGAAGGCAGGTGGATCAGGAGTTCACGGCCATCCTCAGCTATATAGCAAGTTCATGGCCAGCCGAAGCTACTTAAGATTCTGTCTCAAAAACAAACAAACGAAGCCATTTTATAACCCCTTGGGAGTTAGGAATGTATAGTTAGCCTTTAGTAATAATTTTAGCTTCACCTTGGAGGTAACCTATAACTATAGGCCCTTGTGTTTCTGCCTCCCTGTCTGCCACCAGAGGGGGAGCTATGCAGTGAAACAGGCGCTCATTGTGCCCCTCCGTGTCCTGGAAATGTAACTGGGGGCATGAGGTCCTCAGCCTCCCTTGGAAACTGCTCTTGAACCCCTTCTTGTAACAGTCTCTACTGAATTATCTTGTGGTTAAGTCCCTTATCTTTCCATGGTCAGGACCCACCGATCCTTGGAGGGGAAATTACCACGGTAAGGGCAGTTTCAGAGGTGTGCCTGCCATGACGGGGGGGGGGGGGGGGGGGCGCAGTGGGTATATGGAAAACAGAGACGTGCATTTCGCCATCACAGCACAACTCATCCTGAACAGGATCAAACCTTATTTCATCCTGAAGGTCAGGGTCTCCCAGTCATTGCCAAGTTTCTCCTTAGTGCTAATTTAGGGCTTCTTTGAGAGCATGGGAGCAGCCGAGCAAAGGGCAAAATCATTATCTCCAGTGTGTGGCTGTAAATTTAGACACACCTTCGTCTTTCTTGCTCTGGTTCTGTATTTTCATTTTTAATCATCCCCAAATGCTTTCTATAGAAACGGCATTTATTAGTCTCATAAATGGAGTGTAATACAGTGCTAATGACCTCCTTTGGACAGATGTAAACTTCTAAGTAGCTGCTACTGACTCCGTGAGCTGTGAATTTGGTCATTGTTGCCAAATACAAATCAGGAGGGAGACAGTCCATCTCTCTCTACTCAGCAGCACTGCGCTACGGTTGCCACTTAAACTTTATCTGTTGGGGTTTGGGCTTACTGGAGGATTTTCAGGACCACTTTGCAAACTTTCCCAAAGGCGAAATTTTAGAAGGGCGCTTGCCTGATTAAAGCTATTTGATAGCGGGCCAAGTGTTTCAGGGGTCTGAAGCTACTTTTTACTTACTAACTGACTCTAGGGATGGGAGCCCAGGAGAAGCTGGTTTATGTATCACAGCATATTTCGAACTATGAAAATAGCCATGTACAAGATCAACCATTACTGAAGACAGTGTCTCATGTGCTACTTCTTTTGTTACGCTATAGCACAGAGATCAGAGAGAGCATTAACCTACAACTTGTCTAGTGCCCAGTGCCCTTTCTAAGCACAAAGTTCACTTGGCCCACAGGTGGTGTGTGTCCCTGCCTTGAGTTGAGCTCCTTCGGTACTTGGAAGCATTCACAGTGGCGGTTCCTGGAAGGTGATCAATTTGAGTTAACCAGATACGATGCCTTCGCAATGAGTTTGAATGCCTGATTCTCTAAATTGCAGTCATTACAGTTTACAGATTTGCTTCACTGTGATAATATTACGTTGAGACCAGTGGGAAAGCTTCCCAAGACAGCAAAGCCGTTTCGTTACTACCTTATAGGGATTTCTAAGACGAGAAGGATTGTCGGTACCAGCTCTGAAAACAATCCCAGATGATTCGGTTTATGGACATCACGTGTTGGTCCTCACCTTCAGAAGCCCATCTGGCTGTCGAGGGTCGATATTTTGCTCTGTTGGGATCACACATGCGCACTAAGAACACCGAAGCCTGCATTATTGAGTTAACCAGCAATATAGGCGCCTTGGCTTTGATGTTATAGCACCCCTGTTTCTGTTTGCTTTCGGGAGGTGTCTTAAATGTGAATACACTCTGAGGGGAAAAAAATCAATGTCTCCATTTCTTTCCCTCTACACTTCAGTATTGGCCAAGTGTTGTAATGTCAATCCTTGTTCCTAAAATAAGCCACAAATTACCTGATGTCCTAGGAAAGAAGATGGGGCTTTTTGGTCTTAAGATGTCATCTAAAGGACCCTAGCCAATCAATTCTGGGCTACTCAATTTATCTGCCTTCAAAGGGTGAAGGACTGAGTCGAAGCTTTTCAGATTGGAATCTGTAGTTCCAGAGGAACTTGAGTATCTTGACCCCGAGGTCTCTACTGCTAAGCTAGCCTTCTACCGTCTGACAGTTCATATTTGTTGAATTCTCTAACCTTGATCCTGGTCCTGTTTCCCAGCAAAATGTGTCATCATTTTTCTTTGCTCCTTAAATGCACAGCATATGTGGCAAAATAGATTTGCTTCTCCATAGGAGGCAAACCACAGGGACTCTGAAACTTTTTTTTTTTTTTGGACTGCTGTGGCATCAGCAAACAGCTGAATGTGCTTTTTACATGGGCAAGCCTGTCTAAATAGGTCACCAGAGCAACAGCGGATCTTACATTTGGGCAAGTTGCTGAGGTCAATTTCAGATATGCTGCTCTCTTGGCTTATTAATTAACCTCTTCTCTAATCATCCTGACCACTTGCAGTTGTAATATGAATTTACACATGCCTTCCAAAGTCCCGTGTTCAAACCCAAACCCCAATATAACAATGTAGTAGTAGGTGGGCCCTTTGGGAAATGGTTAGGCTATGAGAGTTCTGCCCATGCGAATGGGACTAGCATACTATAAAAATGGCTCACACAGTTGATCCTCCATTGCTCTTCTGTATTCTAATATGTGAGGGCCAGGTATTTGTTCTTTCTGGAGGATTCAGCATCAGGGTGCCATCTTGGAAGTGCGGAGGGAGGCCAGGCACTCAGTGAACTTGCTAGTGTTTAGATATTGGACTTTCAGACTAACTGTGAAAAATTAATTCCCACTCTTTAAATTACCTGTTCTGTGACATCACCTTAAAATAGCACAGACAGGCTGCCACATCAATGTTAACCCATCATGCCAACGGTAGTTTAGTAGAGCTCTGGCCAATGCCAGTAATTATAAACACTTTCTACCCTCAGCTTGAAGTCTACCCCTCCCCAGTTATTACCTGCAGTCTTCTGATCCATCTCCCGCTAATATCACAACTCCAAAAATAACGTCCAACCTCTTGAAGGCCTGCACTCAACTCCTGCTATCCTCCTCCCCATTTCCCATCTCAGCCTCCATCCTTGCTAAGCTTTAATCTGGGATCTGCTCACACTGTCCGAATTTCTTTTCTGTTTACTGAGTTAAAACACCACATCCACCGCAACCTAGAGGAGAAAACTGTTAAAGTCCGTTAGTAAAGAAAGTCAGGACAAGAGCTCAAGCAGGAACTTGAAGCAGATACCACAGGGGGATGCTCTTGTTGGTTTGCTCAGGCTTGTGTTCAGCTGACTTCCTTATACAGCTCAGGGTCAGCTGCCCAGGGAATGGTGCTGCCCACAGAGGGCTGGTACTCCCCACATCAATTATCAGTCAAGATAATCCCCACAGAAGCAGCCACAGGCCAATCTGGTCGGAGCAATCCTATTTTTTTTTTGGATTGGCTCTAACTTATTTTGCATTGACATTTAAGGCTAAACATAACATATTCTCAACACCTTTTGTCTTCTTACTTTTGCAAGCCTGCTCAGGAGATCCAACTCTGACTATCTCATCTCATGCCTGCCCAAAGGAATATGACAAAACCTCCAAACAACAAAACCAGAACCAAACCCCCCAAAAGCCCACAATGCTCCGGTTCCCATTCTTACTTCTCATGTGTGCCGCTGATGTGCACAGTTGACTGCACAGGGCAGCTTTCACCCTCCGTTGCTTGGATGGTTGTTTCTGCCCTGCTCCCTTTCCCCAAAGCTCCAAAGGATTCTCCTCCATTACCGGTCTCAGCTCGCAAGTATGTGCCCTGTTATCTGAGAGCACAGAATCATTACGATGTCATCATATTCATGGTGCCTGGGCCCATGCATTCCTCTTTCCATACCTCCATTGTGGATTTTCCCTCCCTACTTCATCATCGGTGGACGGCACCGGTAGTTCACCAGGTCAGTGTTCTTCCACTCTTTCTTTATCGTCACCGTTTATGCTATTGTTTTCATTAGTTCACACACATGCACACACACACATACACACTTGTAAATTTTCCACACGCTTTGTAAATTTTCCTGTATTAAAAAGAACCAATTCTCTATCACCTTGAGGTTTTGTTCCTTTCTTTGCCTCTTTGCGTATTAAAACTTCTAAGAACCTTTGTCTCTATTCATTTCCAGCCCTTTTATCCCATTTCTTTGGATTAAGGCATTGTCTCCTGGAATTCCCTCAAAGTCTTCTGTTCAAGGCCACTGATGGCTGCCTTTACTTGGCTACATGTACTAGAAAGTCTGGGACTTCACTGTGTTTGGCTCCTCATCAGTGACTTCAAAGCGACATTCCATTTGGTTTCTTCCTGATGTGTAGGAAAACGGCACAAAGTGGCCAAGACATCATCCTAATTCATACCACCACAATGCAGGTCTTGTCATTGTGCCTTTTCATCTCCACCAACTTTCAACTGTCATGTGTGCCCCAGGAAATTATGCGAAACCCTTCTCTTCTCTTTCAGTGGTTTTAGTCCTGCTGCGTTTCTTTTTGCTTAGTTTTAGACATCGCTAGATTTCACTTTTTTCTCAGTAGTACACTTTTAGCTTTTCAGAACAACTGAGCACTGAAGACAGAACTCTGCGCACCTGGCAATGCCTCCTCGCCCATACAATTCTCCGCGCTACGGTCTTGCATTAGTAGAATACTTTTCATAATCAAGGAGTTGACACATGATGAACCTTCTTCATTTTCAGTTGTGTCCACTTTTGGTGTTCTACAAACTAGCTTCAGTTTAGATAATTTCACGTAGAATGCTTTTGATCTTTAAACAGTGTGAAAGCTTTATGCGTTTCCTAAAATGACCCCTTTGAATGTTAGTCCTTTCACGGGCACAACAACTCGTGACTTGGTGTGCTTTCTCTGTTTTGAACAGCGAGGGCAGCTAAAGTTCCCAAGCATGCACTTGATCCCTCGAGTAAATAGTATGCTCTACATGTATACTGTATGTAAGCTGTGATGTTTTGGTTAGGTGTGTTGATGCAGTTTCAAGTAGAAATACCGTGATTTGTCGGTATTAGATTCTATGGATGAGGGTGGTACCTCACACTGTCGAGTGTTTATAACATATAATGCCATTGAGACAGTCGATTCTCTCGGTGGATTCTTGTCTTACTCTCCCTCCAAGAATGGAGGGAACAGACAGTGACGGATGAATAAACCGGCGATGGGTGAATGGATGAGAGGACTTGTGTTTGTCACGTGGGAGTATGAATTGCAACAGAAAAAGAGAAGGCTGAAACTCTTGGTGACAGTACGAGCCACAAATGCACAACTCCGAATTAGTAGTCATCTTTGAGATGCCAACTGACAGCTTGTTAGCCACCATTAGAGCTCTGAGCTTTCCACAGGGGTATTTGTCAAGTAGGAGAGAACAGGTCCTTGAGGAGCAGCAGAAATGACGGGTCTAGAGGGCAGAGAGAGTAGGCCTGTCTTGGCAGGAACCAGATACTTTCCAGGAGCAGGGGTGGCCTCTGGGGCCCCAGCAGCAGGAGCAGCAGGTAGCAGAGGTGGGGAGAGGAACAAGTTCTCCTGCCTCAGAAGGTCTCCAGTTGGCCAGTCTCTCGCAGGTCTCAAAGATAGGAGCAGCCTTCCCTCTCTGCTTCTCCAATGGTCTCTGAACTCAGATGGCTACTCCTCAGTCTCTTGCCGGAAGACAGGAGGCAGCCATAGTCAGGATCCAAACTGGTGAATAGGCTATTCCCAAAGGACTTATGTACATTCATGTAGGTTCTTACAGGCTGAGCATGCATGCAAATGAAGCATCTAATACTGCCCAATCAAGAGAGAGCCTGTCTACACCAGGAAAGTAAATTCTCGCCTAAACTGCCACTGGGTCCCCAGCTCCCCACTGCCTCGATGTTATAGCAAAACAGGGAAAGTAGACAGGAGATGAGAAATGTCCCGGTTTTGCAAGTTTGCTCTTGGCTCGCTGTGATTCCTGCCCCCCAAAGACATCCTACTGCATTGGGAGTTGGAGCCTTTGGAGCCCCGGTGGCTGCTGCTGGCTCCAATTTTTCTTGGGCTTTTACCTTTGCCAGCTGGGGGGTGGGGGTTGTAACTTCTTTTGGCTGCCATTCCAATGGGACCTTCCTATCTCTGTTGTGTGGATCCCGAATTAGGTTCTCACGGAAGAGTTTCTCTGTTCAAACGTATGTAACATTCTTGCCCTCAGTGCCGTTTTTCTATTGCTCCCAATGTTATAGAATTGGATTGATCGATAGTCTTTCAGATTACCTTCCTCTAATTAATAATGTACCTTTACATTTCTTTCATGAAACCAAGTTGTTGGCTCATGACTGTAACACCAGCGTCTAGGGACTGAGGCAGGAGGATTGCCATTTATTGGAGGCTAAGCTGGGCTACACAGTGAGGTCCAGTACAGCCTGGCTACAGTGAGACCCTATCTTATAAAACCCAAATAAAGCAAAACAATATCCTCCAAACCTAAAGGTAATCATAAAAAAAGTTTCCTCCATGTCTTTTAATGAGGTTTCTGCTACCCAAATGTGTCAAATTGACAACCAAGACCAGCAGCCTTTACAGTCCCTGACCTAGGGGAAACAATCAGTTACTTACTATTGATTGCATTAGTGATGAGTTTTTGAAAAAAAATATCGTATTTTTGATAATTCTTTGAGAATTTCATACTATGTAGTTTGACCATATTAACCTCAATTCTTCTCCCTAACTCCTCCCTTGACTCCTCCTTCCAGATCTGCCTCCGTCTTACCAACTCCTCCAACTTTGTGTTCTCTCTCTCTCTCTCTCTCTCTCTCTCTCTCTGAGTTCAATGTGGGCTATGAATGACTGTGGGGCCATCCATTGGATCATAGTTTCCCTTTAGGGGCCAATACACTTAAAGGAAATTGACTCTCTTTTCCTTCCCCCAAAGTCACCAACTAACTGCCAATAGCTTCTCAGTTAGGGGTGGAGTTGTGAGCTTCTCCTTTGTTCATACTAGGTGTTTATAGGCTTTTAAAAAAATATATTTGAATCAACTTTACGAAGTTCTTTATTGCTCGTTTCATAACAGTATTCATTGTGATTGTTAGGTGTTGTCAAATATTTTTCACATCCATTGATAAGATTGTATGTTCTTTCTGTTGATATGATGTGTTAAGTTAATCAATAATTGAGTATTAAACCAAGCTTTCATATCACGTTCCGAACTTAAGACTGGTAGTTTTCTATGAGTTGGGAATTCCCCAACTTTTGTCTCTAGCCTAGACTTTCTCCCGGCATGTCTGTCGTCATCTAAGGATTCCTGAACTCCAGGTCTCCTGGGGTGGCTTAATGAGAAGGACTCCCATAGGCTCACTTATTTGAATGCCTGGGTCAAAGTTGGTGTAACTGTCTGGGAAGGATTAGGAGGTGTGGCCTTGTTGGAGGAGGTCTCTCACTAAGGGTGGCACTGAGGTTTTAAAAGTTCACATCACTTCCAGTTAGCTCTCTTTCTCTCTGCCTTGTGTTTGTAGATCAAATATAAGCTCTCACCTACGATTCTAGCACCATGCCTGCCTGCCTGCTGGCATACTTGCCTCCAGGGTAGTCATGGACTCACCCTCTGAAACTGAAATGCCTTCTTTAAGTTGCCTTAGTCATGGTACTTTACCACGGCAATAACGTAGTAACTAAGACATTTCCATTAACAGAAATGTTCTCCTGCTATGTTTCTCACTTCAGCAAATACAAGCTGTGATTACAGGGCCTCTTCTAAAAGCAGTTCTTGGCTTGTCAATAATGGAGCCCAGGACTATGTTCACCAGCTTCTCTGGGCCTTTGAGAAATAATTTTAGGGTAGAATTGGCACTCTGGGGGAGGACAGGGACACAGAAAAGGCAGAGGCAGATGGCATGCTTGGATTCCCAAACTATTGTACCATGGCATTAACAGCTAACAAAAGAGGAACTGTGGAGAGACAGAAGGACCGCAGTATTACAGTCCCCAAGGGAGCATAAAGTTAAAAAATAGTAATTTCTACCAGAGAGCCAAGAATCTGCTGTACCGTGTAGATCTGTTAGACTGCTTTCATCTGGAATGTTCTGGGTGAGACAAACAGTAAAGGTAGCCCATGGTGAGACAATTATAATTAAGGAGACCATATAGCTTCCATGACCATCCCAATTCATACCTATTGCAGATTAACTAAGTATCTATTTCTGTCTTCTTTTTCAGTGTCTTCATTTTCAGGGCTGTCCCAATTTGAGTCATATGCTGTTTTGTTATTTATCCTTCATGGGCTATTGAAGAACACTGAATAGCAGCTGGAGGTGGAATTTACATATGGGAGATTTGTGGGGAAGATTCAAACCCTTTTCTTGCTCACTCTATGCTCTCGGGTGGCACCTTGGAAGAAACAAAGGATTAGAATATAGTGAACCTTTCCAGGTACTAAAACCTCAAGGTTACTTCAGGATGTATAGACTTGCAGCTGGGAAAAGAAAAATAAGGACCTATAAGATTGATTAGAGACAGCTACATGATTGGAATGTTACTGAGTCTGAGAAATTCAACCATATTTTAGAGAACCGAGCAATGGTAGGGCATCCAGCAGAAGCCCCAGGCTCCAGTTTAAGAATATATTTGATAAGAAATGGGAATGGAGGGACAACTACAGGAATTTTTGATGTCACTGGGCATTTTTATTTCCTCCTATGGCCTCTGGAAAGTCATTCAAGCTACACCCATAAATATCATCTGGAAGGCATGAGAAGCCTACGAGTTTGAGAGGAAGAAATCTCCTGGCCCTTTTGTACTAAGTTGAATTTAGACAGTGAAACCATATGCACCCTTTTTTAACCAGAAGTTTTTAATTCTGGTTTGTTTTTAGGTTTATTTTTATTGAACAATGCAATATTCACATGGTAGCCATACAGTGCAATATATAAATATAAAATACATGGTATATTGCACATAAAATTAAAAGGCAAATGCAATTTACAGAAATACAAAAGTATAAATGCATATCAGGCATTGCTCACCTATAATCCTATCACTTGGTGGAAGAGGCAAGATGATCAGAAGTTCATTGAAAACCTTGGCCATATAGCAAGTTCACGACCAGCCTTGGCTATATGAGTTCTTGTCTCAAAACAAAACAAGAAGTACAAACGCAAATACACAAATAAATAGAACTGTGTATTTATTATAAATCGCAAATTATTTGCATGTTATTTGGACCTTAGTGGAGTTCCCTCTTCAGCACGGTTGATAAAGCTTCATTTAAA
The DNA here is from genome assembly GCF_037038515.1 of Microtus pennsylvanicus. Classification (NCBI taxonomy): domain Eukaryota; kingdom Metazoa; phylum Chordata; class Mammalia; order Rodentia; family Cricetidae; genus Microtus; species Microtus pennsylvanicus. The sequence continues at coordinate 30,495,495 of NC_134582.1, read as the reverse complement.
ACACCACCTCTATCACTAGACAGCACATGCAACATGGCAGCCTTGAGTGACGACCTTAGTAGAACAAGCGATTTGAATTTGCTTTTGGTCCATGTTAAGAAACAGCCGTGAATCAGGAGAGATGGCTCAGTGGTTAAGAGCACTGACTGTTCTTCCAGAGGACCTGGGTTCAATTCCCAGCACCCACATGGCTCACACCTGCCTGTAATTAGTTCCAGGAGATCTGACATATTCACACAGACATATATGCAGGCAAAACACCAATGTATATCAAAATAAGAAACAGCCGTGAAGAGAGATCCCAGTGGAATTTTGAAAACTAGTGAGAGCTGAGGGATGGGAAGCCCTTCCCTTCTCCCTGAGCTCTGAGCAATTGAAGAGGAGAGAGGGCTGGTGTTGACAAAACCTGGGGAATGGGACTCAATGGTTTCTCAGCTTTCCTAGTGCAGTGGGCAGCTGCCAAACTTCCCCCAGGGTGATCAGGTGCGTTCTCTCCAAAAACCCGACGGCAGAGAGCCTGGAGTTAAAGCTGTGCATTTTGGGCAGTTCTCTCAGATAAACAGACTCATGCTGTGAGCAGAGGAGAATTTTCCCAATAGGGGATGACCTTACAATTCAGTGTGGACCCACAAAAGTGCCCTTGCAGAAGGCAAGGCTTAGTTGGTTTCTGAGGCAGGACAGACAACCTAGTGTTTGGACCTGCAGGAAGCTGCAGATGGGCTCTACTAAGCAGGATCATGAGACAACAATCCCCATGTTCTCACATCTCTAACTGGGCCTGAGGAGGCAGGTCTTGTGGAGTGGGGTTGTGCTGGAGCTGGCTTGACTGCTGAGAGCCAAGTGTATTTATTTATCTTCTAACTTCACCTTCAATGGTTCCATGTTGAAAGCTTGAGATAGAAAGCTTTGACGGAAGCATTTATGTTATGGAAATAGGCAGATGATGTCAATCAGAGGGATTTTGTTCATTTTCAAAAATTGTTCCTTGGAACTGTTTTTTTTTTTACTTATTTTTTTCTTTCATAACACCCCTGGGTTCTTGCACATTGCTGGGACAAATGCCCAACATGACCGGCTTAAACTCGGAAGACTTTCTTTTGCTTATGGTTTCAGGAGTTTTAGTCCATCATGGCAGGGAAGGTGTGGTAGAGTAGCTTACATCATGGCAGACAGGAAGCTAAGCAGTGCAGCAACAGGAAGGAGCTTGAGCAAGATACTCATGCATCAGAGACATGCCCCTCTTTGACCTCTTTGAGGCCACGCCCTCCATGATTCCACTAGCTCCCAGCAGGTTATTCAAATTTGACTCCACCCACAGCTTAAGCTATTGATTAAGTTAGAGGCCTCCTGATCATAATTGTCTCTGAAATAATCTTCGACAGATGCAGTCACAGGAATGCCTTACTAAAGGCCCAGACATATTTACGTCTAGCCAAGCTCTCAGTCAAACACCTGCCACTGTTGTTCTGTATTCTTTGGTGATAGAAATAATAAATTTCCATGCTGGATCGTATTTCTCATGCCCGGTGAACTGGTGAACTTGGTTGTCAGCTTGCTTTGTTGACAGAGATTGGGGTGGCCTTACACAGGGTAGTTGGGGGAGATCTATCCTACCAGACTCCAAGAACTAGAAAGTAATTCTGGGCCTGAGTCCAGCGCTTCTTCTCTGGGGATATCTCGAGTTCCAGAATAACCCTGCGGTGAACTTAGTGCCCTGGCTATTTTGTTGTTTTCTAAACTGTCAGACTGTTTGACTGGAGGTGAGAAGGTTGGAGAAAAACAATAGCATTTTCCTTCTGCATTTCCTTGCATGCGTGGTAGTCTGCGATGGTAGACAGCCTTATGCCTATCTCTCAGGGAATACATTCTGAAGGTTAAAACTGTTCAAAAAGAAAAGAAAACCCAAGCCCCAAATATTCTGTATGATAAAATGAAATTTGAGGCTGATCAAATGTTGCCAGGACTTTAATCACAAAGGATGTACTGCACATGGCTACTGACCATGATTGTGATACTGTTGTTTACATACTGGAAAAAAGACCCTCACGTGGAAAATACACTGTTTAGCTTTCTTGGACTAAGTTTACAGAACTGTGATGTGGTTTTTTTTATTTTATTTTATTTTTTGTTTTTGTTTTTGTCAACTTGACATGGACTGGAGTCATTTGGGAAGAAGAAATCTTAATTAGGGGATTGTTTGACTCCATCAGATTACCTGTAGGCAAGATGCAAGACTATGGGGCATTTTCTTGATTACTGATTGATGTGGGAGGGCCCAGCCCACTGTGGGCGGTGCCATCCCTGAGTAGGTGGTCCTGGGAGATAAAGGAAAGGTAGCCCAGAGAGAAGGTCAGTAAGCAGCACTCTCCCAAGGCCTCTGCTTCAGTTCCTGCCTCCAGATTCTTTCTTTGAGTTCCTTCCCTAGCTTCCTTTCATGATGAGCTGTGATCAGGACGTGTAAACCAAATAAGCCCTTCCCTCCCCAAGTTGGTTTTGGTCACTGTCTTATCACAGCAACAGAAAGTGAAATAGGGGAAGGATCCAGAATAATCCGGGATGTTCAATATAATAGGACACTATAGGTGGTTGATAAAAAGAAGAAAACTGTATCTGTTGTTTATGAGCGGTAAAAATCAGTGTTGAAAAATGTGTGTGTCTGAACTGACACAAAGTAGCAGCCCTGTATATGTCTGCATCTGGGGGATAGAAGTCGCAGGGTGACTACTTCACTTAAGACCCAAATTACTTGATGAATCCTGGATTTTGTATGGAACAAACAGATGTGATTTGTTTCCGAATACAGAGATTACAACATGGAATGTTCCTGAAAGCCCCTGGAGCTGTGGAGATGGGGCTGGTCACAGCTGTTCTTGATTTCACCAACCTCTGTATTCTTGTCTGGGAAATGTCAAGGTTCTGTGACCTTTCTTACTCACTGAGGTCTTCAGTGCTGGGGACGGACAGATTTCAAAGTTGGCAACTAGTTATTATTTTTGCCTCCCATTGATCCATATGAAACAGTTCCAAACTTGGAAGGGATAAGGGAACTGGGGATAGGGATGAATAGAAACCATGGCCTGTCTCAAGTAACTTTATTTCTGCGTCCATCCGTTTGTCTTCCCCACCTATTGTAAAACATGTTTTAAGGGAGATTTAAAAATGGAAGCTACAGTACAGTCAAATTAAGAAGGGTGAAATGAAGCAATCAGAAGCAGTAGGATGAAGAATATTAGTGAGCCATAGCTCCTGTACACATTCGGTGTGCCCATGGGAGGTAGAGCACGCAGCAGCTCTCTGTTCCCCAGGAACCAGCACTACAGGCAAAACATGATTGGTTCCATGTCTAAGGATGCCCATAAAACGAACACAGAAACAATTGCTTGGAAAAAGCCAAGCAATTCCTGCCAGTAAGAACGATTGCTCCTCTGGGTGCTTTTGAAGAGTACACCGTAAAGCACCGAGCGTCCTCGTCCGCTGAAGGTTTGGTGCAGACGAGCCACGGTTTGTGTGCAGCTCCTGTGGTGTCTTCCCCTGTGCACTGATGCCTCACACCAAAATGTTATTCCCAGGGACGGGTCCTGTGATGCAAGCGTGCAGGGTTTTGGTTTTTTTTAATCATTTGGCTTAATGTGGGAACAGACTGCAGAGCTTTTAGCAAGAGGAATGGATGATAGAACGGGCAGACTCAATACCCTTTGGGAAATTACCCACAAGGATCCAGGTCAGCTTCTCTCACATGTTTGGATTACAGAGACTCTGTGAATACAGTATAAAATACATTTCATTTTATCTTACTTCTACTACTTGGATAGTAAATACATACATTTACAAAATTATAAATTGGGATTCAAATACATTTTATAATTTGCTCAAGTTTATTTAGTTACAAGTGCTGGGGTGGTCATCTTCGGAACACAGAAGAACACATCATGCCTTGCTAACAGCACACAGACAATTTTTCAGGTGCATTTCTGTATACTATCTAACTAGAATCCAACACCACAGAGGAAAGACACTGGCTATAGCCACCAATGCATATCCATGCTTTATGTATCATGATGCACACTCTAAAATGTCAGGCTTCCACGCATTCACTGTAATGATGGCTTCTTATGAAACAGCATTATAAAAATTGAAAGTCCATGCCACCTGCAAATAGTACCGTAATGACTTAGGAAGGTAGCATTAAAACAAAAACAAAGGTGAACTCCCGAAGGGAAGTTATTGTAAAAACAAACAAACAACCAAACCAATCAACCAACCAACCAACCAACTGCCACCACCACCAAGACAGAACCAAGCCAAAAATGATTCGTTACTCAACCTGAGGCCTCTGACTTTATTCACAGATCTAAAACTACACGAGGACGGAAGTCGAGGCTGTCCTGGGTATGAGGCTGGAAGGAGGGAGGACAGAGGGGATCGAGGTGTTTGTAGACTTGGTTTGTTAAGAGGTCTTCGGAAGAAGCAAATTGAGTTCTTGAGTTGTGCAGTCATGTCAGCCAGAGAGGCTGGAGTGATTGGGGTTTGCAATCATCTCCAAGAACCTTGGTGTCAGAACAACGGAGCCTGGCAATGAGAAAGCAGAGGGAACCCAGCAGCCGGGATGGCGAACATGCTCTGAGAACTGAAAATGGCTACAAGGGAGCCTGGGACTGCAAGTGTGAGCCACAAGCAGCCTGTGGCCTCACATGTCTCCAAAAGCTTTCAGATGAATTTTGCCCATAAGAGCAGATTAAGAGCTGGGGGTCTTTAATAGTCACTTGAAAGCAAATTAAATTCCACTGAAACAAGCTCCATTTGTACAACATCGGTTTCTGAAAAGGATCAGTAAATAGGCAGAAATAGCTAAATGAACTGTAGCAAATGAAACATCAGGGCTAAGGGAAAGGGAGTGTGACCTTTCTCCTGAGCACGGCCATAGCTCGGTGGATAGGGAAGTGAGCACAGAGAGTGACAAATGGGACAGGGCAAGGGACTGGATAGGAGTCAGGCCAGAGCCTTGATGGGGTGGGGATTTTTGAAATGAATGCATGGAAGTGGAGGGACCGGCTTTCCTGTGCTGTTCTTTGTCTATTCAGCTTGTTGCGATAGAATACCACAGGCCAGATGGTTTAAACAAAAGAAATGTATTGCTCACAGTTTTAGAAGGTAGGCAATCTAAATCAGAGAGCTTATAGATTTCATGACTTGGTTCATAAATGGTAATCTCCTTAGACCCCAAAATGGCAAAAAGAAAAACAAAACTCTTTTATGAGGGTTGGGACCCGGCATTCCAACTTCATTCTCAAGTCTACCTCTAAATATTTTCGCATTGCCCATACATTTTCAGAACGTGACCCGTGGAGGGACCTGCCTGCAGGATCCATCTATAAGGGCATGGTGAAAAGCGTTGAGGGCTGTGTGTTTCAGAGTTCTCCTTGTGAATTGTATCTCCCCAGAACCCGCAATACTAAAGTACTAACTTCCAATACGGCAAAACGAAACCACATTTGCATATAGCGATGCTGCAGATGCAATTAGTTGAGATGCGGTCCCACTGGGGTAGGTCCTATCGTACATAATTGGTATCTTTACTTTTTCATTGTTTAATGAAAATTTGGCTATGTACGCATACACAGAATGCCTTATTAAGATCAAAGTTATATTGTCAGAAGCCAAGAAACCATAAAAAGCAAAGAGAAAGAACTAGATGATACCTGTACCAATTTCTTCAAAGAGGGCATACCCTGCTGATATCCTGTTCTTAGCCTTCTAGACTCTTGAACAGTGGGACAGTCAACATATGTGATTAACTACTCAGTTTATAGTTGCCACAGCCCCCGGAAACAAACATAGGCTCGCATGGAAACTTCTGCTGGAGCCTCCATCTTTTCCATCTTCCTACAAGGTTCAGCAGGGGAACTGTAGGCACACATAGGGAAGGTGGTAAGAGGGGAGGGGTCTAGTGTGGTGCATGACAGACAGTAGGCTTCTCATGTGCAAAAGCCTGTCCTGGGGGATGAATCGACTGATCCGGAGTAAGCCGTGAAAACTAACGGATGAGACTTTGGGGTAGCTGTCCCCCTAATGGAGGATGCCTCTGAGGTGCCAAGTGAGCAGAGACAGCCTTTTCCAGGAAACGTGGAGGCTGAATCTTGCCTACATAGGTCTTTTGAGTTATTGAGCTACCTTGATTCCACTTTAATATTTGTTTAATTAATGAGTGTTTAAATTAGGGTTTCTGTTGCTGTGAAGAGACACCATCACCCCAGCAATTCTTAAAATTTAATTGAATTGGGGCTGGTGTACAGGGTCAGGGGCTTAGTCCATTATCTTCAATGGTGAGACATGATGGCGTGCAGGCAGACATGGTGCTGAAGAAAGAGCTAAGATGTCCTACATCTTCATCCGCAGGCATCAGAAGAAATTGTGTATCACACTGGGTGTAGCTTGAGCATAGGAGACCTGCACACACACACACTCAGTGATACATGTCCTCCAACAAGACCACACCTCCTCCAACAAGACCACACCTCCTCCAACAAGACCACACCTCCTCCAACAAGACCACACCTCCTCCAACAAGACCACACCTCCTCCAACAAGGCAACACCTCCTAATAATGCCACACCCCATGGAGACCATTTTCTTTCAAGCCACCACAATGACATAGAGTTTAGTAAAGAAGTTTAATGATTACACACAAGGAACAGATGAGGTGCTGATGTAGTTTGGAGATAAAGACGTAAAGACTCAGGACATCCCTTCCTACCCTAGACTCAACTCTGCAACTGTTGTATTTTGGGGGGTTGTACCCCCATATTACTTTAGTTTTATTTTTGGACAGTTTGCCCTTTACTGGGTTTTCCCTTCATATCTACCAGCCCCACCTTTCATAAAGAGACTTTGAATTTGCTTATTTTTAGGGAAGTTGTGTTGCCCCTTATTGGATAATCTATTTAATACCGAATTTCAGGCCTATTGCTGTTCTGGAGAGTATATTTGGGGCTTCCAGTGGAAATAAGTCTTGACATTGAAAACATGTTTTTAAATTATCAATTTATGGACACCCTAGGAGTATGTATGCAAAGATAGCAGAGAGGTGGTGTAAAGAAAATATATTAAATTATCACAGGGAACCAGCCTGGCTGCAAAATTTTACTGCCTAAGACAGGACGGGAAGAAAGGGAGACTAGATGATTAACTCTTGTCTAAAATATGTATGTCTAGTTTAAGGATTGAAAGATTAGAATGTTACACTTACTGAAGATAAGAAAGAGAGAGAAAACAATGGATCTTGCTCTCCAGAGATGGGGGAAAAATCAGTCAATCGTTAAAGCTTAGAGAACCTGCAGACCGTTGAAATTGAGCAAGAAAAAGACTAAATAGCACAAACCAAAGTAAATATTGTGTTTTAACATTCATCAGTCTATAAATTTAAAATTACCATCTAGAAAACACCTATTTCCGGCACAAGTTTCAATAGCAGCCTTTGGAGACCCAGACGACCAGGCAAAGCTGAGAGCCATTATTGCTTCTTCAAAGTAAAACCAGGAGGCTAAATGGCTTCTTGGTTACTTGTCAGTCACAAGTGTCTCCGTGGTAGATGTCTTTCTCTCTCTGCCCCGCTAGCTTCTGCTCTGTCCCCCTTGGGTTACTTGTCTTTCTAGCTTCTGCTCTGTCCCCCACCGGGGTAGGCACACAGTACCAGCCCTCCCTCCAATGAGAAAGCAGGTCTGTTGAGACCCCGCCTGCCTCTGCTGGTATTAAAGGAGTGTGCCACCACCTCCTGGCTCAAAGGTACTTTTCATATGTGACTGAATTGTGAAGTTTGAGAGATTATCTGGGTAGCCCCTGTGTAACTATGAGGTTCTAACAAAGGAAGATGGAGGCTAAGGACTCAAAGATGGGGGTGCGCTGACAGAAAAGAAACAGAGTAGCAACACGAGGCGTGCTCAGGCTGGCATGGTTGGCTTTGGAAACAAGATGCGGATATGCCGGTTTTCCTTCCCTGCAACAAAATATTAACAACACCCACTTAAGAGAAGGACCGGCCTCAGAGGTTTGGGCCTGTAGTTGCCTGGTTCCATTGTTTCTGGAATGGTAGCGGAAGGGCACGCAGCATGAAAGCCGCCCAGAGTTGTAGCTGGGAAGCTGAGAGAGCCGAGTATGTGAAAGGGATGGTTGGCGTCTCATCTAGGAGGTACCGAGCATACAGCAGCGGAATGTTTGAATAGTATCCACATTTCTCAACCAAACATGAATGGCTTTCTCCTTTGGTCTTTCCTGACTCCTGGGTTTGTCCTACTTTCTTAGTCTGATCTCCGCTGCCCTATCCCTCACACACAGCTGCGTCCAAATTAAGCAGCTGTTAATCTCCATCACCCCATCTCCCGGCAGAGACTCGCAAGGTTCTGCTCTTCTCAGTCCTTCAAAGACCATGAAAGCCCAGGGAATGCGCATCTGCTCTCTCGCTTCTGTCGTGCTGGAGACCTCTGTTCGGGTTCCAGCAGTATGACTTCCTTTCTGGGAAACTTCTTTTTATCCTCTTTCCAGAAACTTCAGATGCAGGAAACTTAAGCCTGCCTTTAGCCTGAAGCTGGCAAGCGCTTAGCCACTTGGCGTATTTCATCTCCCTAGCCACTGCGATCTGTTCAAGGGGGAGCGTAGGCCCTGAGCTGGCCCAATGAGTCTCAGTCCTGGCCTTCTTCGAGGAAAATCTTCCAGTAACACCTGCTAAGCCGTGAAGCTGTCAGCCCCAGGTCTGTGAGCTGTCCAATTCTGAGAGAAAGCCTGCCTGCAAGTCTAACCCAGAGGAAGGCAGAGCCAAGCATCCATTCAGAGCATCAGGACAGCACCTGAAGCTAGCCATGCCAGAAGCCTGGGCCTCTCTCCACTCACAACTTCGTAATTTTGTCAAAAAAAAAAAAAACAATTTCCTTTCTGGATGAAACCTGGATTGTGTTACTATTGCTATTGTAGCTAGAGCCTATACAGGCAGTCTAGAGACATCCTTTCTCCATATTATGTAACAAAACATAGCTGTCTATTGTAAGTGATTCTGTACTGTGACTTGTGTGTGTGGGGAAGCTGTGTAAAGTAAGGTCCGTAAAATTCAACCTTCCCCACCACCCCATCACCACCTCCATGGCATTCCTCATAATGTCATTTGATGATGGCAGTTCCAAGAGCCATTTTACTGCGTACTAGCTGTGGACACGTTATTATGACCATTCCTTGGGCAGGAACTATTTGCTCTAACAGGCTGTATAATGAAGATGCTGGGCTTGTAATGTGCACTCTCCAGCTGCTACCTCCTTTCTTCCCCATTGTATTTAGCATGGGTCTCCTTCCAAGTTGCTGAATGAACTGTGTATGAATCAGTATCTCTAGCCAGACAATGCTTCTAGAGCCATTTATTAGGTGTCGGGCCCAAATGCTGTCTCAATTAATTCTCATGATAACACGGGGTGTGGATTTTTTTTCTTCTTTTTGTACAGGTGTAAAAAATTCTGACAAGACAAATCTGGAGAGTCAAGGGAACCGAACCCACCGTATCTCCCTGAGCTGGCTGCAGAACAATGGCTTCACCCTGCTCAGATCTCTTTGATCCTGACACTTAGAGCATGCGATTTCCACTTTGCGACAGGCCCTACGCACCTGTTCTGAATCAAGGTAAATTGTCTAGGATGAAAGCTTCGTAAGCCTAGGAACTCAGTTTTTGAATTAGGGAAACGATGCTGCCCAGGTTATGGAAGCAACTGAGCAGCATTTGGGGCTGGGGGGAGAGGGAGAAGAGAAACTTGGAAGACATTGCTGTGCGCCTCATAGCAGGAGCGAGCGTTCCGAGCTTTGTTCTTCCCGCATCAGCCGCAGATGTGAAGAGATGACAAGAGGAGAAACTGCGAGGGCTTTGCTAGAAAGTGTTGCAAATCTGGTGGCTGTCAGCCAGGAAAACATACCCAGCCTCGGTTGTCACAAGTGCGGAACAGAACAAAGAGTCTGGGCCGCAGGAGAGGAGAGGGCTGGAGAGAAAAGGCTTATAGGAAAGAATGGAAAAAAAATCTAAGCAAGGGTGAGTGAAGAGGACAGAGCCTTGAAAGTTGCAAGAAGACCTGTTTAGAGTGTGAATCCATAAACGCAGGTCAATGGGAGTGTTTGTGGGATGGCAGGTTAGGGCCTGTCCCCACCCCTGGTGGAATAGGACAGGCTCCTCATTAAAATTCTAGCAGCTCTTTGGCAGAAAGAAATGTGCACACAGACAAATTGAAAAGGATGACCATACAATCTAGTTTGCTCTTCTAATTCAGTGAAAAATTAAATATTTATTACAGATTGGAAATACTTACGAAAAAGGCTGTTTTTAAGATTTCATCTTCGTTTTATGCGGAGCCCCTTGGGTACACTGGTTCCCAGCTTGAACTGGAATGGAGAATGGGAAGCTTAAACGAGGGCTGGGCCTTTCAGAACACTGTTAGCGGGGAGATGGGGACCGCAATTTGGGTTTCAGAAACTGAGTTTTGATCTAAAACCATAAGCCGTGAAAACACCTTTTCTGCTGCTCTTTGGCCCAACTCTGTGGATGGATGATGATGTGCAAAATCCCTGCTGTCCTTTCCCGTGGGGACCACATACCACTTGCTCATTTCTAGGCCACTATTCCCTGAGAAAGAGGAGATGAACAAGCACAAATACAGTTGGATTGCTACCTGTTGGTGCACTTAAGACAAGGCAAAAGTTATGCTTTTCTCACTGTTATTTTTGATCAAAAGCAGTTCATGTCAACCAAATACTTTCCCACAATTGATACATTTGCTCCTACGTGGCCTAGGCAAGCTGAACAGGGACTAACATGCCTTTCTTGATAGAAGCAGTGGAGAGCAGTTCAACTTCTTCTCAGAACTGATGGAGTCCTTTCTAGTTAATATCCTATATCTACTGACCATACTCTTATAAAATAGATAGGCATTTTAAATGTAACTCTCTTCAGGGTGGCAGGTAGCAAGAAAAATACCTTGTACATTGTGCATATTTTAAATGTAATTTATGTTTGTTTAGACTTTTAATGTATACAATTAACAAAACACATTCTGTTTAACTTAGCAATAAAAAGATAAGAAAAATGTAATTTATTTATAAGTAAATTGATAATGCTGTATTATATTTGATTTTTATGGAAATAATAACTATCTATAAGTTTAAATATGGGTTATATGATCCGCAATGGATCAAAAATTGCCTTCATATAGTGTGTGAAAGCTTTGAATTTCTTACTTAAAACTCAATTGGTGTATTTGATTAATTTTTGCAGTTTTATTTCTAAATTACAGGCTAAACTTGGAGGTATTAGGTTTCTGTTTGCAATCGTTTATCCAATATGAAGATATTGGTAAAAGCAGGCAGGTTTTGACCTCACTTGGTGGAGGGAGGGGAGGTCCTGCTTCTTAGACAGGTAGTAATCTCATTGGTGGAGAGAGAGGAAGAGGGAGAACTGCGTTTCCTCCAATTCTAAGAGTATTCACCCTGCTCTCAGTGCCCACCCTCCCGACTTCATCTCAGCCTAAATACTCTCAGAATGCTCCACTTTTAAATCATGGCCCCTCTAGGGGCAGGACTTCAGCATCTGATTCGGATGGATGAGGTCCAAACACTCCACTCTGAGAATCCATTTCCAGTCAAAGGGCCCCGCCCCGCTAGCAGAGACCTCCACTGGATTTATAGAGGATGTGCCTCCCCAGAGGCCACGCCCCCTGTCCAACTTCCTGGGACCGCAGTATTTCCTCCCAAACACACACTGTCTGGGGCTGCAGCTGCACTCTCCCACCTGAAAGTCATCTCACCCTTGCTCACGGAAACTTGGCGGTTTACACTCAGAGGAAGAATGGCTATCCGTTGTTGCAGTGGAGGCCACAGATGGAACGGCAGATGGGATGGAAGAGAGAAGAAGAAAGAGGAGAGCGGGTGCTGCGGGCGCTGCTGTGGTCTAGTAGCAAACTGGACAGAGTGCAGGGATTCCGTGTGTGAGCTTGGCTATCCTGGCCCTGTGGAGACATGCGCTTGCAGGGCAGGAGGAGGGTACAGGACTTATGCAAGTTGGCTAGGTAGGCTGTAACTTTTTAATGTCTACATGATTGATGAGTGGGTCCCATTTGTACTTTGGTTCTATTCTTGAGGATCATTAAGCCTAGGACCGACAGTTAGGAAGCCTCATCAATGTGATTTTAAACATTCATCGTGTTTTCATATCCTCTGCTGAATATTGATACAAACTAAGCAGTTATTGATGTCAAATGCAAACAACTATATACTGAGTACTGGTCAAAGCCTCTCGATGGCTAGCAGGGCCCTGCTGGGTGGTGAGGCAGCTGACTGTCTCCAGCTTGCTATTCTGACTCAGCTGGCCAAGAAACCAGAAAAACAGCCTTCTTCTGACCCTCACTCAGTGTTGCAGCTGTCCTCAGGACGAGAGAGTAGAGCAGAGCCATTGAAATTCTCGAAGCTTTGCTCATGGCCAGGAGGAATCACTTGATGTATAGTATGGGCCTCCCAAATCGCTCCCATTTCAGAAGGAAAGCGTGCTATAGTAATTTGCTTTATCAGTTATTAAAGAGGTTTCTTTCTAATTCCCACTCCTATTATCTGTTTCCCACACACCTCCTAGGCTGCCCTTCTGAGAAACGTGCCAAGTGTCCTGAGAATTTCATTCTTGTAAAGTATGTGGTGTTCTGTGCACACATACATATACATGTATGTGATGATGGTTTAAGAAAAGGAGACAGAGTTTGAAAGTGAATTGTCATGAGAGAGTTTGGAGGAAGGGGAGGGAAGATGGGAAGAAAAGGGAGGTGAGGAAAAACTGGTATAATTTTATTTTAATAAAAGTATATTAAAATAGATAGAATTATAAAATTTGCACAAGTAGTATTGAACTCCATATCTCATCCTTTTCCTTGCTTTTTCTATCTAATACATTTTTAGGGCTTTTTATTTGTTTGTTTTTGTTTCTTGAGATAGGGGTTTTATTATGAGCCCGACTGGCTTTATACTCATGATCCTTGTATCTCAACCTCCTTGGTGCTGGGATTTCAGGCATGCACAACTTTACCTGGTTGGAGAGTCTTTTAAGATATGTTGAACTCGAACAAAATCTACACATAGCAAGATAGTGACCATCAGAAAAAGAATTTTAAACAATTGCAGATAGCATCTTCCTTGGTTTGGTATAATGTTTTAATGGTTGTGGAAAACAATTTGGTTAATATTTTTTAAATTTATGACTTATTTGAAGGACCTAGAACTTAAATGAATCAGACACGGCCTACAAGTTTTCTATATTAATGTCTACTTGCGGCTCCACCTCCTTCCTGTTCTTATAAGATTGTTATCAAGCTGCCATCTTGCCTATCACCAGCTGGGAGCGAATAGGCCTCTTTAGCACGGTTGTTTATGAAGTGCTTTTCTCATTAATAGACACTTCCAGAAAACTGACAACTAAACACTGGCCACAAGAAACAAAAAAGATGGTCAGTGAGGACCATTTCTAGTTAAGTTCATCTGAGGTCAGTTTATTATCATGATTATTATAAAATGATTTATTTATCTCTTATGTTTTCCGGGGGGAGATTGAGACAAATGACTCCTCATGCAGATAGAGCATCAGTGATGTACCAAAGCAATGGTTCAGTGAAAGTCTAACTTGGTGACCCAGTGAGTTTATTGTGGTCATTTTCAGAAGTGTGGGTGAGCATGAATGACTCAAAGGCTGCTGCATTGCTGAAAAGGCTACCCCAGCGTGGGTGCTGACCCAAGAAAGCTGCTCTTCAATTTGTAACCAGTTCTTTAAGTCAGACTGTCCTTTCCCCAGCAGCCCTTACTGCTTGTGTAACCTTGGGTAGGGTGAATTGAGAATCTTGTAAGTTTTAGGAACTTTTTAAGACTTGTAAGTTGTTTGCTTTCTGGACCTTAAGGAACCTCCTTCCAGAAGGAATGTTTCAATTAGCAAGAAGCTGCAATACAATGAGTTCTATTGGTTGATCATGGTAGAATGTTGAATGTCTGAATGAATCAGGAAGGACTTGCTTTATACTGCTTAAGAAAGTATGCTGAAGAATGAAGGCTGGTCTTCCCCTGGTGATGTCCCAGTCCAGCTGGATTCAGCAGTAATATTTTGCTGAATTTACTAGTCTTTTCTACCTAATGAATGAATGTGTTTATCAAGTATTTCCTTAAGGCAAAAGTAAGGGAAAGTTACACAAAGGTGTTCATTGTAGATTGGGAGAAGAATAAATCCTAGACACACTTGAGCCTAGAACAGGCTGTAGACCTGGACTAATGGGGCCATTCATGCTAACTCATTTCCATTCCTGCTTATAGAAGGTTCACATGGAGGTGCTGAGCATATTAAAGCTCACCTGAGCATATTTAAAGTCTGGGATTCAAGTTTCGGCTTTGAGCTGATTTGTGTTTCTTGTTCTACGAAGTTGAAATAATTTTTGTTTCAAAGAAATGAAGGAAATCTGTTAAAATGCAGTAAGTAGAAATAATATTTCCCAGCACAGCATTATGGAGAATTCCTTGTCCCCAGGATTCATCTCAAGCTCCCTGTGTACCTTCTTATTAGTGTTCTGACATATCTGGTTTTGCGTTTGACAGCACAGAGAACTCAGTTATTACTTTTCTGCAGTTGCTACTTGTCATGTTTTATGATATTGTTCCTGGCCTACATTAATGCGTATTATTACCCATAAATGGATAAGAAGACAAGGCATGCTTTTCTTTACACACACACACACACACACACACACACACACACACACACACACATACCACGTTGTACTACAGAAGTATTTGGATGAAATTCTAGGCATGTAGTAGGGTGGTCTTTTCCTCTGATAAATTAAAATGTCCATATCATGCCTATGATATCAGAATTCAGTGGCCTTCTTAGGTCAAGCTGACTTCCTATAAAATCCTGGAGGCACAGTTTTAATACTCTGCTTTTAGGACAGCACTGGCTCGAATAAGTAGCTTTTCAGATGATCTAACTTTAAAGGCTTGTCTGCTTTAGGAAGAACGATTTCTATCAATGTAACTCATCTTGTGACAGAGAAACCTGCACAACGTAAGCAGAGGCTGTTAATGGTAATTACATTCCCTCAACCACTGACTTGCCTTAGATTGATGAAATGCTAGTGTGCTAACACTGGCAGCAAACTAAAGACCAGCATGCCTCAGCCCCTCGCTGTTCACGGAGTGGTCCAGCTACCAGCATTATCTGGGCGCAGGTTAGAACTAGAGCGTCACGGGCCCTGCTAGGCCCACTGAGGCATCAGCATGAACATAGCAAGGTGTCTGCTGGTGACTTTATAATTATCAGGGCTCAAGAGCACTGCCTTAGAGGAACTGGATTTTAGGGAGCAAGAAGCCAAGAATTATTGTACTTTCCATACAAGAATAACAAGACTGAGGAAAGAGACTTAATTAGCAACTTCTTCATTTGTGTGGACCAGCAAGAACTCCATGCTATGTGTTTAGTCTTAAACTAGCTGCTACATAAACCGTTGGATATAATTAATTTTGATAAGACATTCTATCACAAGTACATCTGAAATACTCTTACTTAGGAGGCAATTGCTGTAAAAATCATTAAGAAGGTATTCCGCACTCTTATTTTCTTAACGTTAGTTTTTCACAATCTGTCTCAGCCCAGTCTAGTCGTATCTCAGGAGCTCAAAAGCCACATAGGACTGTAATGCCGACAGAACATTCATAAAAGGGAATAAAAAGTCAAAAATACTGAAGGTTATTACACAATGTCGTCAAAAAGATTGAGCAACTGGGGAGAGGTGGGTCCAGTGTAAGAACGTGTTGCTTATCAACATGGTAGTCCTTAGATCAGGGTAAGGACTTTGGAGCTATAGATTATTAAGCAGGACACTTCCATGATCAGATATGTGCTGTAGAAAAACAAAATAACTGTGGTGGCCATAGAGCAGAACTCTGTCAAGAAAACTGGAAGTCTGGAACTGACTGCTGCAGTGTAGGGCAGAAATAAGGAAAGAGCCACCAAATCTCATGTACCTAGGGCAGAGGGCAGGAGACAAAAGAGACATTTGGGACCCTTAAAATTAGAAAGAGGAAGGGGTCAACCATGTTTGAGGTGTAATTAATAATAATTAGTATTATTGATAACGGCAGCTAACAGATAGCAAATACTTACTATTTAACACTAAATTAGAGATCTCATTAATCTTCAGGGCAACTCAGCGAGGCAGGTGTTATTATCACGGATTTAATTACAGGAAATAAAAATGACTAGGTGAATATAATACTAAGAACGGAGGCCGCACACTTGAAGGCACCGATGACATACCACATGAGCTATAGCCATAAACTGATGGGTAGCAAAAGCTGGAACTAAGGAGACAGATTTCCTCTGGGGCCGGGGATGTCGGGGGGGGGGGGGGGAGTGCCACAGGGTTGAGGTGAAAGCGGTGGTGATAAAATGGAGATATTGGTTTACTCTGAAGGCAGTGAAGAAGAAATCCTACGTAGCTTTGGGAAATGCTCCAGGTAGGTCTAGGACAATTGGAACACTTCTATTGATATAATTGGTCTTGGCAGGGAGAGCGCTTGTGACCCTCCAGCTGTTCAAACTTGTAATGGGCGCACACCTGACTAGGTAGCAGTTGTGATGTCTCTAAGACTGTGAGTCATTTCAACTCACTCTGAACGGAGCTGCCAACCTCACATGTGGTGTGTCTGGTCTGGGCTAGGCTGGGTCAGTATTTTGTCATGTGACTTTTCATCTGCCATTTTTCTTTTATCTGGGGATCAAGGACTTTTGGAGTTCTTAAAGAAAATGGGACTTTTTGCCCTTGGAGAAATGATTCCAGGAAAAGGTTTCAAAGTCCTCAAATTATGAGGGAGCGATTTTGAAAGCCTCGGTTTTATACACGCTTGCCACCGGATCTTTATCAACACGAAAAGCTTCCTTCTATTAAATAGTTCCTGAATTAGGGTTTCTTAATAGTCTGAAGTAGATGCGTTGTGCATCTTTCATTTAGGGGAACGAAACTGAAAACATTTGCATGGGGAACAGGAATCATTTCAGAAACTATGGAAACCACTAATCTAGCTTAATGCCGACTATTACTTCGGAAACATTTATTTTATCCCTTGGTTACTGGCAGTTCTATTATGGTTTACAGGCAACAATAGAGGGTTTTATGTTTTATGCTTCATTGCAGCAGAATGGTTCTCCAAATCTGACCTCAGATAATTGTGAGTCCCAGCAAAGATTCGTATTTCCTGAGACCAGGATTGCTTCCCGCTCCCCCCCCCCCACTTTTTTAACCCACAAGAAAGCATGTAACATAATTTATTCTAGGATCTTTCCTCTTGGATCTACACTATCTTCTCACGGGCTGTTAATATAGACTCTATATGGTTGCATTGTATATTATATCTCTTATTAACTCTACTGCCATCGCTAATGTTTTAATATATAACTGTATGTGCCTCGAGGGAGCAGTCTGTGTGCTTTACTGGCAAGGAGCACAAAAAAATCCTCTCTGCTGTTTCCCTCTATTATGAATTAATATCCACTACCAGGGGACTCCTTATGATATAAAATTGTCATCCTGTGAGTGGTGCCGATGAAATTACCATGGAGAAAAGCTGAGCAGTAACCAGAGAATGAATCTGACAGCACCTTCTCTGCTCTAAGTGGGAACCCTGGCGTCTTATATTAATTTATGGCAAATAATTTACATTGCTAATTACTAAGTTTAATAATCTCTAATATCTTTTCAGTCACGGGCTTTCCTTATCACAAAACAATCTTCTGGGCTGAAATGGAATATTCTAATATCATGGGATTGTTTTTGTTAGCTCCAGAGTCTATTGCAATCTCGGCATGAGGCAGCTCTAGCCAGTAAGAGCACCTAGGGGAGGGAGGCTTTTAAGGAATATTGTTGTCTGCGTGGCTTTTCATTTTGGCAATAAAGGAGTTAAAGGAGAGAGATTGATTCTTAATGACAGTCCTGAGTGTTGTGTGGTGGTTGCCTGGCAACTGTACCTGTAGGAACTAAATATTGGACATGTATCTGTATTAATCCTCTCTTGTCAAGGTTTGTAGGTGTTTAGTATATTAAGCTTGGGAAATACTTAGAGGCAGAAAAGTTTGCTCATTTGGTGATCCTTGGAAATTGCGTAAGATCACTGGATGTCAACAAATAAGGGTCAGGAGAGTAAGTGATGTACAGTGTTGTGAATAGGTCTTGAATGTATTTGAGCATCTCTTAAGTGAGAGCGAACCCAGCCTTGCTGTCCTCGCCTCCCTCTTTTATCTCTTCCAAGGACATATCTATCTCTTCACTTAGAGAACATTTATTGACTATCTTTAATGTGTTAGCGTCTTTGGCAGATACAGCCCGGGTATTTACGTGAGAAAAATGAAGTCCCCAGTCCTTTAGTCATGAATGTAGGGTGCAGCCAGAAGGGAGCATTCTCACTCAGCAGCCCTCAGAGCGCACATTCCTGGGGGTTGGCCTCCTTTTGTTTCTCCCATAGAGACTGAAGGAAGCTCTGGTTTACGTCCTATGCTCAACCTACTGCTTACATCTCCATCCATTCCCAGAGTTCCACAGCGCTGATGATCACTGGCCTCCGTGTCCCTCCACCCACTGTCCCTCGGCTCCCACTTTCAGAACCTTCGCTGATTTAGGCTTCATTATGAATTGCTTTCATTTAATCATTGATGTCCCCTCTAATTATACAGGAAAGTTGAGGATAAACAGCTAAAAATGACTTAGGTAATTGTTGAGAAAACTCTCTTTAAAGAAAGACACACCTCCTATTTCTGGGAATGGACATAACTTCAAGATGAGATCTATTCAGTTTTGTTACTAGTGCGTTATTATCAGCACATAGTGATATGAAGGGTTTACCTCTTATTACTACAGGCTGCTCCATATGGGTACATTTTGCTGTGGATGAATGACTTTATCTCAGTAGAATGAGGGAATAGAAAAGACCTCACTTTGTTCCTGTTACAGTAAGTTTCATGTAAGCTGTAAGATGTTTTAATGGCCACCCAAATACCTGGGCCTTAATCAAATGTTTGGCTTTGTTGTTGTCATTGTTTTTGGTTTTTTTTTTCCCTTTCCAAATCAATACATCTGGTCATAAGATTGTGGGGAATGAGATGAATCATAATGTCCCATCTGCCCTATGTCACTAGCTAAGACAGCTCAACACTCTCAGCTACACCTTATAAAGAAAGGGTATGTATATTAGCGTGTGGCTGAATCCACTGGCACTGGCATTCGGGAAACTGAAGTAATGTATGATGGCGTGATGATCTGGTGCAGGCGTGAGAGCTTGTGTACCCAAGAGGTTGGGGATGTAAGAATTCATAAAGGAGAAACGGCAGGACAGCGCGAAGTCTCTGCAAGCTCCTCCGCACCATGCCCAAGCTTGAAGGGAAATGTAGGAGGGGTGGGTGTTAGGACAAGACTGCTCACGGTAGCGGGGCCTAAGCCTTTGGAAAGCTATCACTTGTGGGCACCGCTGCTTCTGTGGGTGGTCAGCCTAGGGTATGGTAGGAAACTTGGGATGCTGCTGGTCAGCACTGCTGGCAGACACGGGAAAGACTGAGTGCAAGCTGGGACCAATGAGGACAAGCTGGCTTCTTTTTTAGCACCTTTCAGGTGATCTCCACATTTCACCGCTGACATTTTTGGAGAAAATGACTCCTCTTCTTTCCACAGTTGCCCAGACTCCGTGGAAAAGGGGATTCTGGGAAATGTAGTTCCAATTCAGCCAGCTCCATGAAACTGAGCCCTCATAGAGTGTCCCTGCAGAACCTAATGCAAAGGGCAAGGGGTAGGCTCTCATAACCCCTTCCTTGGCCGACCCCCTGCTTGGGAGAGCACGAAGGAGTGCTTTGAGGGCAGGCACTCTGTGTTCCATTCATTTCATCACTGTGTTCAACTCAAGAACGTACATGGGGGGGGGGGGCAGAGAGAAAGGAGGCTAGAATTGGTAGTCGCTGCTTTGATCCACTTCACCAGAGAACTTAGGAGCCAACCTTATTCTTGTTCGTACTTTCTCACCAATTTTGCTTTGCTTCACCAGAGGGTCTGGGTCATTTCCACATGAGGCTGGTTGTGCCTATGAGATTTGCACTAACTTTTCTGGGTCACAGTTGAGTTAGTTTTGTAGTTTAAATTCTTCTGGAATTAATGCCAGCACTTGAGAGGCAAGGCACGGGCAGGTGGATCTCTGAGTTCAAGGCCAATCTATGGAGTGAGTTCCAGAACATCCAGGGTTACGCAAAGAAACCCTGTCTCATGGGGGAAAATGGCTAAAATATGTAGAAAGATTGTCACTGTGCACACAGTCTCTTTCTGGTGAGCCAAATAGACTTGAAGCCGTATGTTCTATTATATTTGGACTCAAAATAAGAAACCCACAAGGAAGATTTAATGAGAGCTTAACCCTTAATTAGTGGCTGAGATTGCTATCAGAATTGGGATGAATTAATAAAACTATTCAAGAAATCTAAAGCCCAAGTTCTGGTTTAAACCCTCTACATAAACACACACACACACACACACACACACACACACACCTTATTTCCTCATTTGCAAATTTTGGTCAGTGTCGAGACTTCTCCCCTAGAACAAAGTGGTGTGATGCCAATGGAATAACCTTGGAAGCCATAAAACACCAAACAGATACCCAGTTACTCATAGCAGCGACAATCAACAATACTATATAGTAAAACCACAGACAGGAATGTATTGAAAATTGTCCATAAGACACATCAATAAATAAGTCTTAAAAACATTTTACTTATTAATTAATTACTAAAAAATTATGTGTGTGTGCGTGTGTGCACATGCTCATGTATGTGAGTGTGCCTACGTGTCGGCTTGCCGTGCGGAAGTGAGAGCACAGGCTACAGAAACGGGTTCTTTACTCCGGTCGTGTGGGTTCCTGAGAGCAGAACTCAGGCTTAGCAACGAGCACCTTTATCTGCTGAGCCGTCTTGCAGCCCCCTCAATATTACTTCTCGACCACTAATAGTTATGTGGTCACATGGGCATCATCATACCTAAACTATGGCACTACAGCAGAAGCTTGCAGCTTCATTCAAAAAGGTGTAAAAATCTGTGTGACAATTATGGCCTGGATTTCTCAGTGGCATCAGAACTTCTATGTTCTTTCGGTAATGAAGTGTGATTTCATTCAATTTTCCCTAGATGTATCTGGGCACCCGCCTGCCCTGAGTTTGTTTCTTTGATTTGTCTGAACAGCTGTGTATGTTTTCCTAAGATGGATAAAGGGGTGGGGCAGGGTAAACACTGGTGACAGCAAGTGACCGGGACCCGGACAGAGCTGTATAGGGTTCAGCCTGAGGGTTGACAGGAAGGGAACGAGGCCTCCACTTCAGGCCACAGCTCTATGACAAACGGCTCATTGCTAATAAAGATAAGCTGGATGATCTGGCAGAAATATTCCTGCCTTTAAAAAAAAAATGTGGTGTGTGATGGTAGGAGGGGGAGGGGAGACCCTAAAATGTGCTCCTATCTGTCAGAAATCATCATCCGGGAGAGTTTTATTATGAGGGAAGTCAGACCTGAAGCCTTGGCTTTGACCGCAGAGGCCAGGGGTGTTTATGTTTCTTTCAAGATATTGAATCCAGAGTTGAGGTCTGGTATTTGGCTGGTGACTGCTCAAGAGGAGGGATTTGGCTTCTGGCAGAACATAAAGCCAAACGACAACAAAGCCTTCCTTTCAAGCTATCCAAATGAACACATTTCTAATCTGAAATTCAAATACTTGACAACAGAGCGCCTGTGAGCTGGGCTTTGAACAGGAAATTGCTTCATGGTTTTAGCATAATGAATCAGGCAGTTAGACTAAATCCATTTAGTAGGAGAAGAATGCTTTCACATGCCTTGTGAAAGAAAGGGGGAGGGGTGGACCTTCTTAATTCCCCAAATTTCCTAGGACTTACAGATGCACACGCTCAGTATAAATTGTATCTGCTGTGCTCTCTGATTGGTGTGTAGAAAAGCCAGTATTCAGGAATCATCTTTGTTAGAAGATGCGGTGTCTTATAATGTTGGAGGAAATGAACGTGATGGATACAGGTCAGGGAGTTGCAGTCCTTCTTCCTGTCCCTTGCTTCTCTTGCTGGTGGCGAGTGCATTGCTTTGTGAAACCCTGTTTTAGTCCCTGTCAGTGATAAATTGGACAGCTATGGTATTGCCTTGTCCGCCAGGCACTAGGAAGACTCAGAGAAGAAGCTGCAAGGCATTCCTGGATCAGACTCTTAGCCTTAAGAAAGAAGCAATCTCCTGTGGCAGGGCTGGAGACAACAGAGGTGCCTGCCAGACTTTGGGCATGGCTGTAGGACAGGTACCATGAGAAGGGCCAGCAAATGTACATGCTGTAGAAGGGTGGTAGGCCATGGAATCAGTCTGACCCTGAGAAAACCTGTGGACATGCCCAGGGAAGGACAGAGAGAGATGGAGTGGAAGAAAGAAGTTGCGAGAGATAGAAACAAAAACAGTCACAATGGTAGTACAAACAGGATGATAGATATGGAGGTTTGAATCTTGTCTGTAGCATGAGGGGTGCTCTCCAGATAGCTGTCGCACACCCCAAACCTGGGCCCAAGGAGCTAAGGCCATAGCACATCTGCCCCTACGGCTGACAGATGCATTGTGAAGTGTGCCTTTTATTCTGTGTAACACACCCACAAACTGCATCCCTCCTCCTCGCTTGCATGTGAAAGTAAATAAATAAACAAATGAGATTTCTTTCAAATCATTGTTCTTAACTTTCATATCAAGTGGAACAATAAAGGTCTAGTTGGCTTGGAGATGAAGACCCTTGAGACAGATTACATTAAAAAGATGCTAAAGAAACAAACAAAACAAAACAAACAAAAACAACCCATTCCAAAGCACAAGTGTGTGCTGAGCATCTAGTGCATTCTCTCAGTTAAAAACAAAACAAAACAAACAGACAAAAACCCAAAAAACCCAGAGTGGCATACCCACTTCTCCAGCACTGAGGAATGGCCTTCATGACAGGGTGGAGACCTTGGTACACAGATTGGCTAATATGGTTCTGCCTACCTGAATGGATCTATACTGAAGTAGGCTGAGAAGAAGCGATTTTTAAACCACATTAGCCTGGTTCTGAAGCAGAATAGTGACCATCGCCCCAGGAGCAAACCTAGAATATTTAGGAAACCACATACCTTGTGAATTGTGCTGAGGCCCCAACCAGATCAAGTCAAAACTTATTCAGAATATACTTCAAGCCAATGAGTGTGAACTGGCCAGAGAGGAAACTATCTTGCCAAGTAGTGTAAATTATCCAGATAAAATGAGGCAGAATTCCAAATCCAAGCCTATTGCCAGACCATAAACTTTCCTTCAGAAGACTATCTCAGTCAGGGCCTAGGGACTGGACATGGGACCATTCTGATGGAGCGACCTGCATGGTTATCCCAAGCTAATCTCTCTCCCATGCACGGAAGACAGGAATCCCTTTCTCTGAGGCAGGGCATTTCCTTCCATGATAATAAGTATAAGTGAGTCTCGAGGGAGCCAAGCCAAATGAAGCTCATGTTGAAGTAGAAAAGACTTACTTGTGCTCTGTTGCAGGATTCACAGAAAGCTCCCAGCTTCAATGTGGGTCTAGAAGATGGGGTTATTTTTACAGACCTCTAAGACATTTACAGACTTAAGGAGTCTAAATTCCTAAGTGACAATGGTGACATAGATGAGGGACATCAGGAACACCAGAGACTACCCACATCCTTCTACAACCAAAGGGAGAAAAGGGTGAGTGTCTAGAGACAGGAATTAGGGTCATGTTTGGCTTGAGAGCCCTATTCATGGTTCAATAATTCTGTCAGAGTTGATGTTTTATCTTAAAAAATACTCCCATGGTTTATTTTAAATCTCCCTATGTGTTGATGTTTGTCTTAATATAAAAGTGTTTTGGTATGATCTATTATCCAACCCCAATGAGCTTTAACAAGAGATGCCCACTTACTGGGAGGCTCTGGGGATGCCTGGCGCCCTGCCAGTGACTTTCATCCAAGTTGACAAGCAGAGACCCAGGTCCAGCTCTTGACAAAATCATTATGAAGCAAGTTATTCAAGACCCAGCTCTGAGCATTTTTGTTTTCAGTTCTGATTCAAAATATCTCAAGAGGCAGCTCTGGCTTTCCCATGTTGCCTTTAAAGCGTCAGTGAACAGAAAGCACACCGAGACTGTGCTCCTCTTTGTCCCTGTCCCGCTGTGAGGGATTGTGCATCCCTTTTGGAACATTTTTTTTTCCTTCTGGAATATAAAACACAGTTAGATGCAAATTTCTAACAATAAATGCAAAGCAGATTCCTTTTTCCCCTTACTATGTCTCCTGGAAATCCACACAGAATGGTCAGGCCCCATCCACTTCCTTTTGTATGATTCTTGGCCTCAAGCTGTCTTGAACTTCAGAAATTGTTGTCATAATTTGATCTTCAAGTTGAGATTCGGGGTAGATATTTGGGTAGTAAAAAGTTAGATCATAAAAATGAGCTAATCAGTTTTTAAAAGTGGTATTTAGGGTTCAATATCAAAATATGTCTCCTAGCATACTGCCCAGGGGTTATACTATAGAGGTCTGGAATCGAACATCAATAGGGTTAAATCTATATACAGGCTGCGTGACCTGGTTACTATTTAAATTTCTGTCCCTTTGTGTGAAAAATGGGGCCAACATACATCACTTCATGAGACAAGCCATTTAATGGACTCTTTGTACAGTATTGGTATAAGTACCCAATAAAGGCTGAAAAATGAAGAAACAAACACACATTGTACAGTTTAAATTTATTATAGTATATTAAAATTTCATTTCATAAAAATACTTAGTCTTGAATAACTTTTAGTCCAGCTCTTCCTCAGAATGCAAGCTCCTCAGGTGTTAAGTTTGTATCTTAATTATCCAATGGATAGCTGCCTTCTGTGTGCTTTCACAACAAACTGCCTAAAACAGAATCTTCTTCCATTCCCGTGACTATAAAGCAGGCACACAACCTGAGTTCGCCCCTTCTACCGTGAGCACACTTGTGGCTTGGATATAGCTGCTCGGCATTATTATTTTTTTCTTAACATTTCTGCTCCCACTGTCATCTAATAACTTCCAAGCAGATGAATCCATTAAAAGGTGTGTTCCTGGTGTTCAGTAATTGCCAGTGACGTCTAATCAGATAGCAAGTGCTACGGAAGAGCCTTCAAGAAAGACTATAAGATAATTAAAACATAAAGGTTATGCAAAAGCAGCAAATCAATGGAGACAGTAAACACGGTTTATCAACAGTCCTGAGAACAGTTTTTCAATTCTAAAATGTAAATGGGCTTGGGATGGAGCGCATGCAAGGATGATAGATAGGCTTCTTGTAACTGTTTAATTAACTCCAGTTTCCGGCATGTTAAAGGTTGCCTCAGCCCACTGGCTCATGTAACAAATTCTCTTAGGATTTCGTTAGCCGCTGTCTGATATGAAGCCCAGGCAGCCTTTCTTTCTTCCAGGGTTAGGTTTTGCCCTGCTCCTCTGGAGACCTTATCAAAACACGGCCCTCTGTTTTCTCTATAAATACACAGATATTTTCAGTTTCAGCTAAAATGGTTTGACTTTGTAATCAAGGTTAAAGACACACACACACACGTACATGCACACACACACACACACACACACACACACACACGGCCTAACTAATGAGAGGCAGTCGCTGGATAGAACTGCATAATTAAAGCTATGTATTAAAATTCACAGGCTGTGTGCATAGAATTTCAGAAAAACCATGGCAGCCCTCTAGACGACTCACTTACTATCTTAATTCTTCTGCAATACAGGCTACTTTATAATTAGCCACCAAATTGTGCCACGAGGTTAGTTCAAATGGATGAAAAGGATAAGGAGGACTATTTGCGTTTTGAAGCCACTACCCTGAGCACCCACAGAAAGACAGGGATTCGCCATTCCCGGGTCGTCATTTGCAGTGGAAGGTTCTTGGTGTTTTGCTTGCAGTAGTATATTAATTCAAGCTATATGAAGAGATGGGTGTGTGTGCCTTCTTTGGAAGCTTGCAATGTTTTTTATTTTATTTTTAAAAAAAGACTCTATGAGGGCTAAGTGTTATTTAAAAGAAAAATTCTTTTTTCAACCCGGTAGAATTAGGTTTCACACAATTAACTTTATCATTAGTAAATAAAAGAGTTACTTAACCTCTGCCCCCCCCCCCCGCAGAAGTTCTTCATATTTTGCTGAGTAAAGGGCAAGAAACCCATTATAGCTTATTTATCCCCTTTGTTAAGAGGTTATTTCTGAAGGCTGCGATATAGAAACACATAATCCAGTGTTTGTTAATAAAGATCTATTTACTCCCGCATTTAAAGAGCTGGCTATTGTGTGACGCTCATCCGTGCCACGGACAGGAGACCTTTCCCTGATGTTCCCACGGGAAAGGCTATCAAGCTGTCAGCGAAGGACTCATTTTCTTTAAATTAAAAATCACCGAGGTGTCCTGGGCAGAGGATATTAAAGCCTGTTGTAGTCAAGTCATTTCAGCTCATGATGAGCTGGAAGGACGCGCCCAGCCTACGCTTAGGAAATCAAATGCTTAAAATGCCTGCTGCCAACGAGTTTGAAAAGACCTCTTTCCCATAGTTAGGGTTTCCATCCTGAAGGAGGATTTGAGCTTGTCCTTTTGAACAATGCTTTAGAAAAGAAATTTAGCACCCCTGCTTGGCAACATCCATTTTTCAATAAATCTATACTTTCTCTGCCCTCTTCCTTGCTATCAGTCATCCACATCCCAGAGGAAATGCTGCAGGCTGGGGGTTAAATTAAGGTCCTATCTCTAGTGATTGTCTGGAAAGCTGTCTACATCCTCAAAAGAAGCTTATCTGCATCCTATACAGCCAAGGGGAAGGGTTGGTTTTGCTTCCCATTGATGTCAGCGGTGGGATTATTGTTTGGCAGTTGAAAATGAAAAGAAAACCACAATTACCCTTCATTATAAATTATAAATAGGTTGAACTTCAGTATATTGCCATGATGCTGAAATTGACAGGGGACATGGATGTCCTATATTTATGCTCCATCCCTGAAAGGCTAAGGAAAGCATTGTCTGTTTTTCTTGAGCTCCCAGAGATGCACTTTGTGCTTGTTTGAGAAAAGCATCTGCCAGAAACACTATGTTACAGCATCTTTCTTAGCATCTACAAAATTGAAAAGAATAAACCCAATATAAATTAGTTTTCTAAATTGATTTGTCTTAGATATTAAAATTAACCGAGGCCAAAAGAACTAAATTTTCTGACAGAAGCAAAGCATTAAATGAACATATGAACACATATGTGTGTACTTTCCTTTCTACATCCTCAAGCTAAATTAAGTTAAATATTACTCTATAGAGAAATATTATAAAAATATTTGTCTTTATTAAATTTAGCAAGAGAGAAATAATTCCCACAGGTTTAAGAGTTAAGCAAAAACCAATTTACAAAAAGAGAGGAGACTTACCATCATTTACTATAACATCTCTGAAGGGGGGGGAGGTAGAGGAGACATCATGGAGAAGGCACCCAGAGTATAGCTGCTAGCTTGTTATAAATCAGTGTACCATCGAGGAAGGGGAGGAACTCATACTCTTATTTAACAAGCATGTAGTGGGCATATATTATATGACATGCATACTGGGAGTATATAAACTATAATGGGGCAAATCCGTGTTTTCATGGGACTTACATTTTAATGGAAGAAAACAGACAAATGTATAAGTACGTTTTTGTCAGATAAAATGCATCATAGATGAGAATGTACGTAGATAGATGTAGTACTTATTCATTTTGTAAATGCCCCTTGGGATGGAGTAGGAAGGGTTATTTTGTACAGTGCTCAGGTGTTACTAAAAAGGCGAGCACTGAGCACAGACTATGACAAACAGAGCAGGCAGCCAGCCCAAAAGGCTCCTGGAAAAGTGATCATCAGCATGACGCATCCCAAGTAGCTGGGTGAGGTGAAGGGTGTAGGAGATGAGGAACGGCAGGTGGCGAACTCTGAGGTGTGTTGGAGGTGGATTGTGTGGTATCTTGGCGGTCATTGTGAGTACTTTGAAGATCTGTCACCTACTTTTTGAAGCACACTAACTCTGCGATGTGTAGCATGGTAAAAAAGCAGGAAGAAAGACAGGACACCATTTCAATCACCTACTGTGGCTTGGACCAGGATGCTGAGAACTGGGAAGGTGAGAAGCCAGTTCAGATATGTTTTGAAGGAGACAAAATCACACAGTAGTTGAGTGATTCTAGTCTTGAAGACAGATAGTGCAAAGGATTTGGGCTGGTAAGCTTGGAAAAATCCAATTATCATTTATTTACTGATATTGTGGGTTTTTTTTTTTTTGAAAGAACAGAACTCTGTAGGTGTAAGTAGCAACCTACATTGTGATGACTCAGCACCTTGAAGATCACTGTTGGTCTTAACAAGAGTGAACTCAGTGAAGAAAACAGTGAAATGATGAGGATGGACTTCTGGTTGAAAGGAGCTAGCAAATGCATTTTAGAAGTTTGGTTTTTCATATGTGTGGGACAATGGCCAATAGCTGGAGAGAGGCCTTCGTAGAGTTGTTTCTAAAGTTAAAATGTGACAGTGTGTTTGTATATTGATCTATAATAGGAATGTTGAATCACATGTCTACCAATTGACGACCAGAACTTGTTAGTAAATCTTACTGTCTAAGGTGTAAACACACATAGCAATGATCTTAGGTAGGACCAGAATTCTTTAAATCTGTCACTCAGTGAATTGACATGGGGTCTATGTTCATAAATCTAAATACACATTCAAACGTGTGGGGATCCTTTACTCTGTAAAGGGAAAATGAAAACATCAAATCATCCCAATTTTAACACTCTCTCCGTCTGTTGGTAAATATAATTTCAAAGAAGAGATTGCTGGGCATGCGTGTTCACTGTGGGCACATGTGAGTGTTTCAGGCCATTAGTCTTTGTGTAAAGATGCTTCTGGGTAAATGGAAGAAAACGAGGACGCTAGAAACTAGTCTTTCTGCAGCTTCACCCAGCACTGTGGTTTCATGACCTCTTGGTGAGATTCCTGGAGCAGTCCAAAGTTGCCAACACATGTTTTAATGAGCAGAGTTTGGGATAGCTGTGGCACCTGCCGGCCTCTCACCAGAGCTACAGGTGAAGTCTGTTCCCTCTGCCTTTATCAGCCTCATCCCACCATCTGGATGCCCTCTTCCAGCTCAGAGCACCCAGCTCACACTTGAAATCATGGCCCATTTGTGTGATCGCATGTGGAAGTTAACTTGGTAAGACTTTTAGGGTTTGGTCCATACAGAAATTATGTCTATTCCTAAGAAGCTCTTTAAAGAAAATAAACTCTCACATGTTTCATAGTTTTTTGTTTCCTATTTCTTTACCTCATTAGATTTAAGAACTTGCATACATTCTAAAGAAAGAATTCATTCATCTTTCTGCAGTATTTCTAGTTGTCCTGTTTTTAAACCTCAATTGGACTTAAGAATAAGTACAGTTCCTGTGTTTCTGAACCACGATGGAGCATGTGATTCTGCTGAGTTCATCCTTTCTAGACACGGAACTAGAAAAAAGACATGCTTGAGTAACCCCCATAGAGAGGAACTCAGGGGAAGGATCTATGAGAGACTGAAGGAGAGGTTAGCTTAGTCCATTAGGTATCCATGTGTTGACAGATCATGGTGATGAGCCAGAATGAGAACACTGTCCAACACAATCCCATTTCCAGGGTGTGCATAGTCCCACCTTGCTGTTTTCAGCAGCACGTCTTGTCACCCTGCTTTTAGGATATCTGTGTCTGTCTGTCGCATCCAGCCAAAGCTTCTTTGCATGTCTCTCTGTGTAGCTTGTGCTAAGACCTGGCATTCTAAACCTCTAGAGTCTGCTTTCTTCAGTGTCCATAGGCTTTACTCGGTCTCAAACTCTTAAAAGTTATTCACTCTCTTTATGAGCAAGACTATGACTTAGTTAATCACTTTAATTCACTGATTCTTTATTTTCAGGTTGAAATTTTTCTTCCTGGCTATTATGTGTGTGAGCATTGGTCGCTATCTCGGTCATTTTCTGCTGTTTCTGAATGTTTCTTCAGTAACATTCTTGGCTTTGATGAAAACCTATAGTCAGATGATTCCACCTACTTTATTGCTTCTCCTCCTTAAGACATCAGCTTGAATATAACTCCAAAGAGCCCTATCTGACCAGGCCTCTCCTCACACACAAGTGTTTCCTCATAGTCTCCGGTGATGGAAGACGAACCCAGTCCTGTGCTTGAAAAGGCAGTTACTACTCGGCTAATTATTACTTTTATTGCAAAAGAAGAATGACTTTCTCCATGATATTGTATGAACTACACAAAATGATGTTTTTAAAATTAACCAAATACAGACATCCAGATCTTCCTGGGGCAGTGATTCCATGAACACGGGCACAGACAGATAAAAGGCTAAATGGAGAAGCGTAAGCGGACTCCCATGAAAGCAGCAAGTCCCTGATGGTTTAAAAGAACAAACCACAAGATGAATTTCTTTAATGGGAAAAAGAAGAGAAGTGAATCGCAACCACATGCTCTACTTGAGGAAGATAAATAATGAGATCAGAGTTCATCTTAAAAGTCAAATTCTCCCACTTTAGAGAACATTTGCCCATGAGCTGCTTTGCAATGCTCCCTGACACATGAGCTCATTAAGACTTCCTTTCTCGGCCTTTCTCCTTAGAACCCGGGAATTTGGAAGTAACTTTCATATACTGTTCTGTCGTCATTTCTTTTAAGCTCCCTGATCCTCCCGCCTCAGCCTCTCAAATGCTGGGTTGACAGGAGTGTACTGTCACACGTGCCTGGATAAGAGGTTTGTTGTTGTGGTCACGTGTTGGTTTGTATTCTTCTGCCAGGTCAAACCCAGAGTCATGTTGGGTGCCACTGAACTACGTTCAGGCTTATTTATCTATTCTCAAGTTCCTTTTATGATTTACCTGTATTTATACATAAGCATGCTTTATTTAAAAGAATGTAGACGTTTGCTGCCCGAATTTCTACATTTATAAGAACGCCTATTTCATACACATTCAGTTTTAGTCTGTTCGGGAAACAGGAAGTTAATGCAGACTCTTCAAGAAGGGAGGAACTTGGGGAGCACCTGTGCATTTACCAAGCAGGTGAACTAGCAGAAGCAGTTAAACCAGGAAAACTGACATCAGAAGATCAGAAGGGCAACCATCACCAGTGAGCCCAGGGGCCTCATGATGAGTTTATCCAATAAAGACTCGCGAGCCAAATATTGGGGTGAAAACCTGATAGGTCAAAGGAGCTGTGGAGAAGCAACCACTTGACTGTCTCTCCACACTTCCCAGGCCAAAAGACAGCGCAGTCTTTAAGTCCCTCCCTACTCCTTCCTGTGTGTCTTCTCTATCCACATTCCTGACTTCTTTATGGATAACAATTCCAGTCAGCTAGTCACTGGCTCTACCCTCTAATTCAAGGTTAACTTGATTAACGCAGTCTCAGGGTGTCACAGTACGGACACATATCCTATGGCAGCCTCGGACACATTAAAAGACAAACTCCAGCAAGATGGCTGAAGCAGATTTTTTAGCTGACAGCATCAGACCCCAGTAGCTTCTGAATTGGTTACCAACAGGCAATCTGGACACAACTTGACTGGTTATAAAAATCCTTGAGTCATGTCTTCTTTCCCACGGAAATGCTCTCCCTGACTTCGGGCAGTGTAGCCCTGATCAATTTTCTCCCAGTCCCCTGCTTCATTAAAAACTTACTGCAGTCATCATTTTTTTTTTTTATTGCGCTGAGAAAAGAAGGCTTGATTTGGGCTTGAAGTTAGGAGTACAGACCAGCAAGGCCGGGAGAGCCAAACACTAATATTCAACTCACGTTCTTCTTTGTTCCTTTTTAGCCAGCCTAGGACATCAGCCATGGAATGGCACCACCCATATTCTGGGTGGCTCTCCCCTCTCCATTAAACCTCTCATAGACACTGAGAGATATGTCTCTTTTAGGAGATTTTAAATCCAAGAAGATTAATTATCACACCTGAGTCCTAAGGGCCATTTTTTCTTCTTTAGTTTTGGAATATGGCACTATCATTTAGAATATTAGTATTTGGAGTGAATCGTGTTCTACCTTTCTGCTGTTAGTTTCCTTGTGAGAGACGATTCTTTCCCAGTCCTTGTGTTTGGCTGTGAGTCCTGCACAGAGAAATGGAATGGGTGTGTGTGGGGGGGGACTGTATAGTCACAGTTCTAACCAGAGGCATTTACAGACACTGTTTTATTCTTCCTCTTGTCAAAAAGATTGCTCACCCTGGGTCAGGATTTCAACCTGGACACCAGAATAAAAAAAGACACATGGAGAAGATTCTACCCCAACCTGGAAAGGTGTAGCATGGACAGGGAAATAAGCCTCGTGTTAGAGAACACTAGGGGTCTAAGGCTAGTACTTACTGTGGCTGGACAGAGCAGTGGCTGATCTTCCTGTAGAGGGGTTCATGCAGCAACGCCTTACCTCTCGAATTCAATGCACCCCTTTCCCCTATCTAGCATTTGTTA
Organism: Microtus pennsylvanicus; assembly: GCF_037038515.1. Classification (NCBI taxonomy): domain Eukaryota; kingdom Metazoa; phylum Chordata; class Mammalia; order Rodentia; family Cricetidae; genus Microtus; species Microtus pennsylvanicus. The sequence continues at coordinate 30,462,810 of NC_134582.1, read as the reverse complement.
CTTTCCTTTGAGAATAAACACTGCACTGATGAAGGCTGGGGCGGCATAGAGGGTGGGACTGTACCCCAGCAATCAAATCCTCCTGTCTTGGGACATTGCTGATCTGAACACCATCACTGGGCAACATATGACAAACAAGCCACCACCATATATGATGAGCTGTCCACATGGTCCGCACAGCAGTGTCTGGCTCCCACACGAGAGACTGACATGCTGCCCAGTCACTGGGAGGAAGGGGACATGAAGGTTTGTTGTGACCACTCAATGCATCCTTTTAATGTGTGCTTTTCAGTCTGTCCTGATTTTAGAGAACTTTTCTGACTTCAAAATTCTCTTTTCTAAGCAAGGCGTGGTGGCACATGCCTTTAATCCCAGCGCTTGGGAGGCAAAGGCAGGAGAACCTCTGTCTTCGAAGCCAGCCTGGTGCATAGAGTGAGTTCCAGGGATGGCCAGGACTACACAGAGAACCCCTGTCTCAAAAGTCGCCTAAACAAATGGAATTATTTTTCTGTCTTATTTTTCTTTCCTATTATATTTAAAGTACATAAACACTGTAAAACCTTTACTTTTTTAAAAAAAAATGATTCTTGCATTGTTGTTCTAACCCTCACACAATGAAACAATGGCAGAACCCTTGCTTGTCGCATCCTGTACCACCTATGCACAGGGCAGGAAACACAGGCTTATGGAGTGTATGTCTGATAAGGCATTTCCTACCGCATCACACTCCTTTGGTTATGGCTATGCATGTTTCAACTTTGGCTCGCTTCTTTGAAAACTATTTCTTAAAATACATCTGCCTTATCAACTTTTCTACTTGGCTTCCTTTTTCTGTTCGGGCTCGGGGTCTGTATCTATGTTCCACAGATTGCATTGTGTTAAAAGAGGTACTCTTTGTCTTTGAATGAGGGTGCATATTAGATAATAAAATAATGTACATGCATGGCTGTTTAGTGAGAGTTGGTGGACTCGTTTCTACATCTATTTCTTCTTAATAGTTTCTCAGATGTGTTATGATTTCCTCTGGCTGTATCTTTTCTTTAGTTTCTGCCATTCATGAGTCTTCTTTGGTTAGAAGATGTATTTGTAGATGAGAGAGAAAGGCCAGGACAGTTTTGGGGGCTGCAGCTGTGATTTATTTGGCCTGACAGTTATTAAACTATACAATATGTTTTCATTGTTAACACAATAGCATTGATATCTAATTTATAGTGTTCCCTTCTCTCCAAATTGGACATTTGAAGACGTGAGATTTCCATTTATCCTAGAATCGAGGACAGGGTTGAAACAGAATAGCAGCGACCTGCACTCCGCAGAGAGGGCGTGTGGTTGACAGCTGACCACTGCTCCCACTTTTCTCGATTGAACCATTGTGGTAACGTCAGGAGGTGACGTCAGCCACAGCCTGTGTAAGAGCATTGTCAGTGCAGGTAGAACCGTGATTTATTTCTAGGCAGTAGAACACGATACAGGTGGAGTAGGCATCTCTACACTACAGCTGCTTTACAGACATTCCATATTAGCTGACCGGTGACAGATGTCCCTCAGGATACTAAAGAAGGAGGTTGGCATCTTGTGAGGGGCATTGTTTAGATGCTGTCAAAAGAAACATTGCTAAGAGAATTCTTAGCTGATTGACAGTAATAAAGTAAATATTTTAATACCATGGCTATCAGAAACTGAATTTCACTAACCATTGTGGGTACTTGGTAGAATTCCTGCATTGTATTAAAAGAACATAGCATGAAAAACCCATTGGTTACAGCCTACAAACCTTTGAGCACAGGACCCTATGTGAAGCCTACTGGTATAGAGAAATGATAATTATGCTCTTGTGTGATATTTTGTTTGTGTTCTGACAAATAAAGCTTGTTTGGAGTCAGAGGGCAGAGCTAGGCACTAGCTAATCATAGAGGTCTGGAGGTCTGTATAGGAAGTGGTAAGGCAGGCCTGAGACAAGATCTCTGCCCTTTTGGATAGAGGAACGGAAGAGGTAAGAAGGGACTGTGGCTGCTGCTCTGTTTCTCTGATCTTTTAGGTTTTTAACTCTGATTTCTGACTCCTTGTTTTTATTGATAAGATTAACTAGCTTTATGCTTCATGCACGTTGTTTTAAATCACTAACTTGGTGATCATTTTTATGCACCCAAGGGAAACATTATCACCCATACTTAGGTCAAATGCCAGTCACCAGTTACTATTGATCTTGGGTTGGGTTTTTGTTCAAACTGGACCAGCGCACATACATAGATGATTATTTAACAGGATAGTTCTTTTCTAGAGCAACTACAGAGAAAGATCTAGATCAGTTTATCAAAGCCATTTTAAAACACCAGAAAACAGTACGAATCAAAGGAGAGTCGCTAATATAAAATTTCAGAGAGAGGAGAGCCACAAACTGAGGGTCTGCCTAGCCTGAGAATCTCTACTGGAAAAGGCCTAACCTAGGAGGCTCTTATTGCTCACATGTACTAAACGTCTGTGTTAAAACCACAAGAGGACTTCAGTGCATATTCGCTTCTTCAGGGGATAGGCACTGTCCTCTGATCTTGTATAAGGAGTTGCTGATGCTTGAGCACAGCTGTGAAGCATTTACCATCTTTCTTCTTTTCAGCAAAACCCTGGAATAATAACTATTAAGCAATCCAACCTACAGAACGCAGAATTTAATGGTTGTCTAACTTTTTAAGCAGTGATCTCATCTTCCGCAGGAGAATTGTACAATAAAACTCATCTGTTTCTTCAGCATTAGCCAGGTGATCTGAATTGACTAGAATTCGAATTTGAAAGCCATTTCAGGCATTACACTTTACTTTTACCAAGGACAGAAAGGGATTTAAACAAGCCACATGGGTAACTTCTGCTGTCAACTTGACACAAACCTGGAGTCATCTGAGAAGAGGGAGCCTCTACTGAGATATCCTCTCTGTTAGTCTGGCCTGTGGGAATGTCTGTGAGGGCATTTTCTTCATTGCTAATTGAGGTAGGTGGGTAGGTATTGTGGGAAGTAGCAGCCCAGGCAGATGACTCGACCTGAGAGCTAGCTGAGCCAGGAAACAGGCTTTCTTCATGGTCATTGTTTCAGCTTCGGCTCCAACCTCCTTAAGTTTCAGCGTTAGTCTCTCTTGATGAGGAACTGTAACTTGTGAGCCAATTAAACCCATTCCTATGCAAATTTATCCTGGTCATAGTTTTTAATCAAGGGACTAGGAAGGGAACTAGGGTAATGGGGAAAACACTTTAAAAGATAGCAAATTTTTAATAGCGCAAAAATATGGTAACTTTGTCTAAAGTGAAACCAGAACCCAAGAAAGGTGAGTCAAGAGCAAACTGAAGAGAGACTCCAGCTAGTCCTAAACACGGGATGCCCCGCAGTCTTCCCTCCCTGCCTTCTTGCCACTCTCGGAACTCCAGACGTTACGGCACAGTGATGACTATGACATAGCTCCCTTCCGTAAAGAGCTCCTCTTCCTGTTTCTGGTGATGTGTTTTAGTCTGAAAACATTTCTTCTCTTCAAAGAAAATGGACTTTTGCCTGACCTGGCAGATAAATGAGCAATATGCCTTGAGATCATCTAAAGAATATATACTTTAACCCATTGTCCTAGTGCGTAATCAGCCTGCTTGAGTTTGACCTGCCTGCCATTAAGAGAGCAGTATAGCCAACACTGCTATGCTTTGGATTTTTCCATGTGATCAGATTTTACAAACCTAAGCTAAATGTATACATTTAATCTTAAATTATGTACTCTTCTATGCCCAGCTAGAGTAGAATGTGGTAATCATTTGTTGAAAGCAAACTGCAGGTTGAGAGCAATCTTAAACAAATGTCCCATAAATGTAAGCAGCGTGTAAGTAAGCAGCATGTGAATGTAGGTTGACATTGCCCACTTAAAGTTATTCTGGTCAGTTGGGATCAGTAATGTTTGCTGTGTAAGACTATACCATGTTTTCTGTGCTACTCAATAAATGCAAAACAAAGCCCTTTGTTCTGTAGGACAGGGACAGATTAGGCACACCATAGAAGCAACGGGGGCAGATAGTTTGGAACCACAGATCAGATAGACTACAGACAGGCCAATAGCCAGCCACACAACACAGACAAATGGAAGACAGGTAGAGAAGCAGAGAGTCCTGGTTAGGCTCCCTCTTGGTTAAAGCTAACCCAGGAAGAAGATGGTCTTTTCACATACTATGCATATGCATAGAGTTTGGTGCCTCCTCTGTGGTTATCTTAGAAACATTAACTGATGGAGTGTTCTAGATGACTTGCACATACGATCTAATAGTTTCTACATGATGTGGTACATGCACATTTCAAATCATAGGCCGCTTCTATTTTGGCTCTGACGATGGGGCTGTCTTGACTGAGAGAATGATCATGGTGTAGAGCTCAATGAACAGATGTAAGTGATGTTAGGTTTGTTTTTTTTTTCCACAAAGGAAAAGAAGGCAGAGGGACTAAAAAGCCTTTGTCCAATGAACGTAACTTTTCAGTGTTGCTTCTTTTCCTTCCCAGCGTCATGACTCCTCAGGTCGCTGAAGAACTGGTGTAGGCAAGTGAGGGAGGACTCGGGTTGGCTCAGCAGCTCATAACATTTCTTAGCTGCCAAAACGATTTAATATTAAGCTGAAAATGTTCCTTGCTGATTTTTCCCAGTTTTCTTAAGATCACCAAGGGTCATGTGGAGGGCATTAAGTGGGTAACAATAACCTTATGGATGCCTTCATATCAACAGTTTTGTCCGTATTATGATATTCACCAAGACATTTTTAGTAAAATTTCAATTTTTTCATTGTTTTGGTTATATGATATTTGTTTATAGTTTTGAGATTCTGGTATTTAAAAGAAGGGAGGTAGAGAACGATTAAAAATAATATGAACTGGATGTAGCTGCGTACACCTTTCATCTCAGCCCTTGGGAGGCAGAAGCAGATGGAGCTCGGCGAGTTCCAGGACAGCTGGGTACATAGTGAGACCCTGTCTCAATAGGAAAAAAAAAAAAAGGAAAAAGCTTATTATGGACTATAATTGAAAAGCAAAGCCAGCATTTATCATCTGTAATTTCTGATTCTATGACCATTAGACTAGTGTCTAATGTTTCTGATAAGTAATGACTAAGTATGATCCTGAGCTGAGAGCTATTTTATCAAAACTTGATTTTGAATCTATATATGATAATCATATATAAGTTTATTGATAATATTAGAGAATTTAAAAATTGCTGGACATAATTGTATCAAAAGGCAATCATTTAATGTAAGTTAGAGAGTTGATTGACATTTTATATAAATTATTTATCTAAGAGAATCAGTTCTATGTTTATTATACTACCAAATTTTAAAAATAATTAATACTTCTTTTTATTCTAGTGAGTGACAGAATTAGACAGAAGAGATGAATACTTCATCCTTCCAGTACCATTCCACATTATGGTTTTATTCTAGTCTTTATATTTTGCCGTGATGTGAATATGTTATTTTTTATTATCTAATTTTTATGTCCAAATTGAAATTTTGCAGTCTTTATGCAAATGAGACATCCATAATAACATGCATGATTAAAAGGAGAAGGATACTTTTTAAAACTTTTTTATAAAACCAGGTTGTATTGATGGTTATAATTCTATAAGGCATTAGAAAGGGTTTGGAAAAAAAATTGAGAGAAGAACTAAAGATGTACTTGACATGATGTTTGACATAAATATGAGAAATGAAATCTTTATTTAATCAGTTAAAGGGTTACCTGAGTAAATGTTAGCAATTTTGCATTATTGAAATTTTTGATGTATAGTTTTGATCACTTAGAAAGCTGAAGTAGCTATTTTCAGCTCCTTAGTAATAGTGAAAAAGTTTGAAGAATTATGTTTTAAAAATCTGTTCAACTCATTACCGAGCAAATTTAAAGACATATTAAAATAGGTTTCACTTAAAAATTCTAGCTTCAAAGGAAAGGCTGATTGGAATAATTGACATTAAGTGCTGTTTTGAGTAGCAAAACCAGTGACTTATTAATTGACATTAAACAGGAAAAGTTTGTGAAATGATATTAAGTTAACGTTTACATTAAATTAATAAAGAATAGTTTGGAGATGAAAAAAGAACTTTCCTGTTAGTAGGAATTTCCATTAATAGAGTCTACATTAAATAAATTTGATAATAGTAGACAGAAAAAAAAGATGTCTGACTGCTTTTGAAAGAGAGAGAGAGAGAGAGAGAGAGAGAGAGAGAGACAGAGAGAGAGAGAGACAGAGAGAGAGAGACAGAGAGAGAGAGAGACTCAGCCAACCGAGGATTGCTACAGACAATGACAGTTTGGGAGACCAGATTTTCTAGAGAGGTTGCAGCCATTGCACAAACTGTGGGCTGTTCAAACTGCTATCTGTCCCAGAGCCCAGAGAAAAGTCTCGATAAATTGCGCTTTTCGACCACTGGCTGTTACTATGCTTGGAATAGTATAGTGTTTGGAAATCCTTCAACAGGGATTAGAAATGGGCTAATAGTTTTAACAAGTGTTCTGTAATAAAACCATTTGTAAATACCTATTCAGTTTTAATATTTGATTTTCATATTTCCTTATAGCAACCTTGCATTAAAGTACAAGGTCTCAAACATGTATCAACCCATGTGTTTGATTATTAAGTCTTCGGGTGTCTCCGAATGTATTTCTAGAGTCATTCCAGAGGGTATGAAATGGTATCACCACCGGCAAAGGAGGAAAATAGAACTTTGTGTAAACCGTGACTATTTGAGTGCCTGCTGGTATTTGAGAAGTCTAAGTCTGGATTTGTTTTACAGACTTAGTGGAATTAGGTTCGAATTGCTATATTATGACAAAAGTGCCACCACTAACATCATATTGTGTGAGGTAACCCAGACCCAGAAAGACAAATATCATATGTACTCACTCATAGGTGGTTTTCAGACATAAAGCAAAGAAAACCAGCCTACAATTCACAATCCCAGAGAACCTAATGAGGACTCTAAGAGAGACATACATGGATCTAACCTACATAGGAAGTAGAAAAAGACAAGATTTCCTATATAAATTGGGAGCATAGGGACCATGGGAGAGGGCAGAAGGGGAAGGAAGGAAAGGGAGGGGAGCAGTGAAAATGTATAGCTCAATAAAATCAATTAAAAAAAGAATTAGTTAAAACACATAACAACAAAACAAAAATACAAAAAAGGATGATAGGTACATTGATCATGCCAATGACTGATAATTTTGTTATACTGCCAACTTCAAATATAAGCTTCTCTATGCCAGACTGTGATTTCGATAGGCCAATCAGATGAACTCACCCACGATTTTCAGTGTAAATCTAGTATCAGAGAAAATTACATATAGAATATGTTTTTGGTCATAGGGGTGATGACATCAAATGCCACTTACGTCAGATTGTGGTGCTGTGAGTTCATGCTGGTGGTCAATATTCTGGAAGAGTCTGTGCCTGGCGATGGTTGCCACGTCTTCACTGCACAGACTGTCACGTGGGTGCTGCAGTACCAGCTGCGTGGCTTCTTTCTGTTCTACACAACTTGTCCAGGTTCTCAACAAGTCCACAGATTTTATTCTTTCTTTTGACGAGTCTGAATCATTGTCTGCTGGTCACAGATAAGAACTTTGACTGATGTAGGTAAACGCACATTAAATTATATGGGTTATAATGCATGATGGGCATTCAATAAATGTTTGTCAAATTAATCGATTATGTGAATAAGCCTCTGGATTCTCAAATTCCGCATCCATCTTGACATTAGTGCCACTGACAATAAATGAAAGGTTTGAGGAAACCTATAAATAGTTTTTGAGAAACTGATCAGGGATGATGCGCTTGGAGTTTTTATGATGCCAACGACACAGAAAGCTACAGTGACACTTTTGTGGGGACAGTCACCCCGAAACCTTACTATCTACACTTTACACTCTCCTGGTAAGGGAGGTGAGGGTAAAGGCAAATTTGGGAGTAATAAAATATGTCTCTTTTCATGGCACTGCATCTCACTATCAAGAAGTGATTAAAAGTGGCGTCAGCAGCTTTGCCTTAGGAAAATGCCTCATCCACGACATTTCATTTTTACCTTAATCTCTTCTCATTTTATTTATAGTGCCGTGACAATTATTCTGACCAAAAGCAACTTAGAGGGAAAAGGGTCTATTTCAGCTCATAGTTCCTGGTTCCAGTCCATGACTGGGGGGAGGCCAAGAGGCCAGGAACATAAAGCAGTTGGTCACCTGCATCCACAGTCATGAAGAGAGCGGAGAATGCATGCTTTGCTTGTTTTCTCTACTCTAAAACAGTCCAGGGTTCTAAAACTGGCATAGGAGTGGAACCCTCTTTCAGGCTGGATCTTACCATATCAATGTAATCTATCTGTAGACCAGCTTGATCTAGACAGTCTTCCAGTGAGACTTCTGTTTCTATGGTGTGCCAAGCTGACGTTCAAAACTAACCATCACATTTATCAAAGACATATGCAGTGCAGATATGGTTGCTTTTTCTAGTGGCAAAGAAATGATGTAACGGAGTTTGTAATTCACTTGTCCCTTCTCATTTCAGTTATATTGTCGCGGAAAACCTGTCATGAAATTGCGCGTAGCATGTGGTAACTGTTAGAATTGTCCTAGCCTAGCATTTTATCCACTTTACCCACTTTTTATTATTTGAAGAGCACTTACAATAATAATCAAAAACCTCTGTAGCTTTTTATAGCTGTTTTTTAGGAAAAATTTGCTGCTGTTATGGAAAGGAAAGGACTTCGTGTCTGGAACTTTCTGTACAGTCCTGTCTCCTCCCAGGGAGAGCAGCGGTTCTATCAAAGACGCTAATAACCTCCCCGAGACCATGTTTGCTCCTTGCTGATGAGTCTCTTCTAGTTAGCAAATATCACTCATTATGTCATCAGGTGATAATTCTAAACACTGTAACATCGGATGCTACCCTCAAAGAATTTAAATGTGGGGTGCTAGTAACGGATAACACAATAATTAGAATTTTCAACAGGCCTGTTGTGGATTATAATTATGGATTCGAAGAAGAGGAAATCAAGGAACATTAGAGCAACCAGACGTTACTCTCAAATGAGCGAAACCTAGATCATGTGAACTCCTTTAGGGGAGACTCAGAGGTAGAGGGGTGCCCGTGTGTGGGCTCAAACGAGACAAGGGTTCTTGGCTTTTTCTGGATATCAACAACCTAATTCTCCTGTATTCCTCCCTTTATTAAGTCAAAAGTCTTAAATGGGCAAGATAAAATATTACGGGAGTTTCGGACCTCATGTGGTCCCAATTCATTTGCCATTCAGAAAGGAAGTGTAGAAAGTAAGCTTTTAGGGCTGGAGAGATGGCTCAGAGGTTAAGAGCATTGCCTGCTCTTCCAAAGGTCCTGAGTTCAATTCCCAGCAACCACATGGTGGCTCACAACCATCTGTAATGGGCTCTGGTGCCCTCTTCTGGCCTGTAGGCATACAAGGAAGCTGAACACTGTATACACAATAAATAAATAAATATTTTTTTTTTTTAAAAAGTAAGCTTTTAAAAAAATAATGTTCACCCTGGGCTGGAGAGATGGCTCAACTGTTAAATGCTAGGCTCAAAACAACAACAACAAAAAGTTCACCTAATTATACTAAGATTGCACATTTGTTTGTTTATTAATTAGCTAGTTTTTTTTTTCTTCAATGCAGAGTTTCTCTGTGTAGCCCTGGCCATCCTGGAACTGAACTCAGAAATCTGCCTGCCTCTGCCTCCCAAGGGCTGGGATTAAAATAAGATTGCTAATTTATAATCTAATTTTATAGAAGAAAGAGAATGGACATGAAAGAAAATATTTGGGGTTCCAGGAAGCCACCCAGAGTTCTCTGGGGAAGTGTGAGTGACATTTCCATGCCAGCAGGCAGAGCTGTAGCTGTGTTGCTGAGTCAGTCTGCGAGGCTGGGAGTGGGGGTGAGGGGTCTTCCAGGCTCTTTCTATTGGAGAGGCCAACAATCCCAGTCACTAGAGATTCTTCTGTAGAATCTGCTGGTGGAAATCTTTACATAGTCAGAACTCCAAAGGCATGGTGTCTGTGGAAAAGCTGGTCCTCTCACACAGGGATGTGTCAGGGACTAGGGACACTTTCAGGTTTGTATCTTACATGTGCTTGTATTCACTTGCTCTCCAGAGACTGGTTTAACATAATGGTTTTTTTTTTAATATTCAGAATTAACAAAAGGAAAACCAAACAATCTACAATGGATTAATCAATTTAAATAGATGAACACTCAGAGCGGCAACCGTCATGGAAGCCCAAGCTCGTCAAATGCTACTTTGGAAAATGTTCAGTGACTCTTACTTTCCAATCAGCATCCGCCTAGCAACCATCATGGAAGCTCAAGCTCGTCAAATGCTGCTTTGGAAAATGTTCAGTGACTCTTACTTTCCAATCAGCATCCGCCTAAATGATAGCAATTCTGGGCTAAATGCAATTGCCGGCTGAGTTTATATGAGTATGTATGTCTGTTTAGCTAAAACATAAAATTGCAAAGGCTTGATTCTTTGCAGGAAAAAAAGAGAGAGACTCGGAGAGAATGCGGCTATTGGACAACTTCAGCAGTTACACACAGAGCGAGGACAGAAACACATTTTAGAAAGTGATTCAAAAGGAAATGGAAGCTTGGAGACCTGAGATATCTGTCTCTCTCCATAGGGCTGATTCTTCTGAATCTCCAATCTATGAGGCAAGTAACAGAATACTGCTATCTTATGATTCCTTTTTCTCAAAATGTAATTTTTTTTTAAAAATCCTAATTCCAGTATTCTGGAGAAAGAGCCTACTTGACTCAAATTGACTATCTGAGAAAGAATGAGCTCTACACAAGGAACCTGAAATAGAAAGATGAGAAAAGTCATCATGCCAACTGCATCCTAGCATAATTTCAATTATTGGGCTTTTGAAATACTACTTATTGACTGAAGAAATTCATTTAAAAATAATTCCATCCAATTCCATCCAAAGAAAATACAACAACTTGCTTTAAAAAAAAAAAGATGATTGTACTTATATGTGATACACCCCCCGCCCAAAGAGAAAAGAATGACTCTGTTAGTTAGAGACCAAAACATACTCAATAAACATTTTTATTTATTTATTTATTGAGTGACTTGAGATTCTGAATTCCTTTTCCTCTTAACTGATGTGAGATAAATTCAGCAAAAGTTATCAGGTCTTTTGCTTTAGTCAAGATGATGTGTTGACCTCAAGAACTTGCTAACATTTCTCTTTAAGCACTATCTATGACAGTAAGGTGAGGAAAGTCTTCTTGACACAGTAGTTGAAAATGTTTCTATTTCCTCCAGTGTTAGTTCTCAGGCTTCCAATCCTGGAAACTACTGGAAAAACTCCAACTTCTTCTACTTAGATTTTTTTCCTCCTTTAATGTGTACCCTTATGGTGTAGGAGGTCCTTCTGTTTGTGTGTTGCTTTCATTGGTTAATTAATAAAGAAACTACTTGGCCTGATAGGGCAGAACTTAGGTAGGTGGAGAAGACAGAACTGAATTCTGGGAAGAAAAAAACAGTCAGAGAGCAGCCATCGAGATGCCAGATCAGACATGCAAAATCTTTCCTGGTAAACCATGACTATCCTGGCTTATTTCAACACTGCTGTTGCTAAAGATTCCTTATGAACCAGTGGGAAATCCTGGACAAACACTTGAACTAATGCTATAACAGAGGTAAACAAGTATATCCGCAAATTAGATTAATGGATACAGCAGTTAGCAATAAAGCTCCTGTGATAGACAGGTCTTGAAGAGTTGAGTTCTCCAACAGAAATAATGCCCAAATAATCCCAAAGATTCACTGGACGTGCTCCTACTGGATGTGAAAGGCCAACACATTCATGTAAACCAATCCTACTTCAGAAAACCATTTCAAAACAGTGCTATGTTCTTTTGGCAGTTGAGGGTCAGTTGCCATTGATATTTGATACGCCTTCCAAGATTCATGTGCATTCTTTTTAAAAGTGGTAAAAATACTATGTTGGCACTGTCAGGAATAGATGAAAGATGACAATTTATATATTGTTGTTACCACTGCTGTAATTCTTTTGTAGTCCTGTCTCAGTGACATTTAGTTTTATTCCTTTTTCTCTTGTGAAATTATGGCAGGAAAATAAGCTGTCAGGTGTCCAATGTGGAACAATCTGAACTTTTTCTGGGGAGATGAAAGTTGTCTTCAGCTATGTCCTCATTTATGCTTTGAAAAATGTATAAGGTATGGACATAGCATTATTTAGGAAATAGCTGAAGCAACACCATATGCAAATTTAATTTATAGGAAAAGAAATTTTAGGGTCACCATGTCCTAGCTGGAATAGATAAGGTTGAGTGTCTCATTTGCCTCGGATGAGATCATTGGCCCAATTAAAATGCTAACTCAGAAACACATCAGGAAGGTTGTCTAGGTCTATTTCTACCAAAAATGAGAAATATGAGGACCTCTGTTCCCTCTCACTCCCATGTTAATTTGAATTAATTTTAGTGATATTTTTTCTGTGCTGCAAACTGTAGTAACTATTTTATACATTTTCTCATTTGACCCTGATTCCAAACCTGAGTAGTAGTTGTGGCATTGCTCCCTCTTAAAAGATGAGAAAATTGCCTCTGAGTGATGCAACATTTACTCATTTCAAAGTTAATGAGACCAAAGTGTTGGCAGAACAGAGAATTGATTTTAAGTCTATTTGACTCTAAATCTGAAACTAATACCATGACAAAATTTGCCTCCTAAATGGCCTACAACCTTTATTTTAATTCTGAAAGATGCATTTAGTGGACCAAAATAATCCTTTGACAATCATCAGAAATATAGCTCTAAGTGACTTTCAGACATCTGTAATTATATTAATTTTAACAAGTCACCTGCTCCAGGGATTTTAATTATAGTTCCGATGATTTTTTTTCTCCACTAGAAGTACATTTGTTTCTAAACCAATCTATTTCTATGGAACTTAGAATGTGAATTAATGTTTCACCTTAATTTTTTTTGTAAGTCCCAAAGTGTCCTTTTATAAGCAGTTTCTAATCTCTCACTCAATCCATCTCTTGGAAAGTAATAGAAAATGTCCAATTCTTCTTTCATTCAATAATTTTCCACATGTTTTTAAGAGAGTCATATTTTCTTCTATTTGTGTTTTTTTTCTAAAAATGCTCTAGCCATGTATTTTCTCTTCCTCTCTGGTTCCAATAAACAAATCTTATTTTTGACCCAGAGAGGCAGTTGTCAGCAAATCAGTTTTTGGTTTTTCTTACTCCTCTGGGGCTCCCTGTCAGGGATTTCACATCATGCTGTTTCCAGTCCCTTGAATAATTTCCTTGACTCTTGGCTTGCTCTCCATGGACTAGAAGGTTGCTGGCAGGCTGAGGTCATGCTTAGGTATCGTGACTTCCATGCATGCTACCCACAGCTGGGCTCCATCACCTCAGTTGAGTGAATAAATCCTGGCTATGAAACTTTCAGTCCTTTCACCTGAGTGATATCACATTGTACGGCCCTTTCTTGGTGCATTTTCTCTTCTATTGCTTAAAGCGATCCCCTGAAGTAGGCATGCCTGCTCCCATTAAAGAAGAAAGCATTGAAGGGTATAACTCAACCCTTGGACTGAAGGAAGCCTTGACTACTGTACTTCTCCTTCCCACCTCCCAGCCTGAGCTGGAATGCACAGCAATGAAATTATTTGGCAGCACTATATGCTCCCAGACTAAGCAGCATCTACTAGTTGTACTTTCAAAACTCCGAATCATTTTCCGAAATGGTAGACTCCATGTCCAATACAGATGAAAGTCTCATTTAAAAGCAAATAATCGTTTATTAATTCAATTCATAGCATTTAATGACTTCAAAGTCAGCTAGAGAACAACGAAATGACTTTGAGGTTGAACACAAAAATGTTGTTTACAGTTGAAAGCATTATTCTTACGTATTATAAAGAAACACACGGTATTTATTTTCTTCTGAGTTATATTGGAACCTTGGGCTGAAATGTCCTCAAACAGTGGTTCTCAACCTTCCTAATGCTGTGACCCTTTAATACAGTTCCTCATATTATGGTGATCCCCCCAGCCATAAGATTATTTTGTCATACCTCATAACTGAGCCAGAGATCTCTGCAGGACCAGACTCAAGCCAGGGACCTTCGGGGAAGCAGGCCCAAGCCAGGGACATCTGTGGAAACAGGCCTGAGCCAGCAACCTCTGCTGGAGCAGGCCCAACACAGCGACCTCCACAGGACCAGGTTTGAGACAGTAACCTCTGCCAGAGCAGGCCTGAGGCAATAACCTCCACAAGAACAGGTACAAGGGAGCCACTGCTGAGGGAGCAGACCCAAACCAAGACTTCTGTGGGACCTAGTGCAAATCAATAACCTCCAAGGGATCAGGTCCCAGCCAGTGACCTCTGCTGAAATAGGCCCAACTCAGCAACCTCAGCAGGAGCAGCACCAAGCAAGAAACCTCCCTGGGAGCAGCCCTGAATGACCCCTGGAGTTGCAGAGCAACCCCTGGGACTGCTGAGCAACCTCCAGGAGCATCAAGTAACCTCCAGGGTGACTGGTACCATGACCCTAACAGCACCACAAGGAGCAATCATCTGAGCCCTGGATCCTCTGTCCCTTGAAGACTTATCACCAGAGACACAGCCCCAGCTACACCAATCAGAGGAAAAGATGGGCAGACAAAGTAAGAACGCACTCAACACCATAAAGAGCAACATGACACCAACAAAATCTAGTGGCCCTACAAAAGCAAGACTTTTGTATAGATGAATATATAGATAGATATAGATGAAGCAGAAGAAAATGACCTAAAAAATAACTTTAGAAGAATGTTTGAGGCCCTTAAAAAGTAAACGAAAAATTACCTCAAAACAATGGAAGAAAGACAGGCAAAAAATTGGAAGAAATCAACAAATCCATTAATGAAAAGGAAGAAAAAGTAATCAAACAAATGAAAAAAGTAACACCAGACAGGAAGGGGCTGGGCTATTATTATCCTTTTCAAAAACACTCGCCAAAATGGCCTAAAAACCAAGCCTTTGATACATGGATTTTTGCAAGTATTTTTCAGATCCAAGCTAGAACATACATATTAATTTACTCTTTGATTTTAACTCATGTTTTATTAGTTTTATTGAGCTATATATTTTTCTCCACTCCCCTTTCTTACTCTCCCCTCCCCTTCTACCCTCACCCATGGTCCCCATGCTCCCAATTTACTCAGGAGATCTTATCTTTTTCTACTTCCCATGTACATTGGATCCATGTATGTCTCTCTTATGGTCCTCTTTATTATGTAGGTTCTCTGATATTGTGAATTATAGGCTTTTTTGTTTTGTTTTGTTGCTTTATGTCTAAAAGCCACTGATGAGTGAGTACATATGACATTTGTCTTTCTGGGTCTGGGTTACTTCACTCAATATGATATTTTCTAGATCTGTCCATTTGCCCCAAAATTTTAAGATGTCGTTATCTTTTTCTGCTTTGTAGTGCTCCACTGTGTAAATATACAACATTTTCCTTATCCATTCTTCAATCGAGGGGTGTTTAGGTTGTTTCCAGGTTCTGGCTATGACAAACAATGCTGCTATGAACATAGTTGCGCACACGTCCTTGTGGTATGATTGAACATCCTTTGGGTATATACCCAAAATTGGTATACCTGGGTACTGAGGTAGTTTGTTTTCTAATTTTCTAAGAAATCGCCACATGATATCCAAAGGGGCTATACTAGATTGCACTCCCACCAGCAATGGAGGAGTGATATGTTCTTTTACCCCACATCCTCTCCAGCATAAGTTGTCATCATGTTTTTGATCTGTGCCATTCTTACAGGTGTAAGATAGAATCTTCGAGTTGTTTTAATTTGCATTTCTCTGATGACTAAGGATGTTGAACATTTCCTTAAGTGTCTTTTGGCAATTTTAGATTCTTCTGTTGAGAATTCTCTGTTTAGGTCTATACCCTATATTTTTTGAATGGATTATTTGTTCTTTTGATGACCAATTTCTTAAGTTCTTTGTATATTTTGAAGATCAGCCCTCTGTCTGATGTGGGGTTAGTGAAGATCTTTTCCCACTCTGTAGGCTGCCGTTTTGTCTTATTGACTGTGTCCTTTGCTTTACAGAAGCTTCTTAATTTCAGGAGGTTACATTTATTAATTGTTTCTCTCAGTGTCTGTGCTACTAGGGTTATATTTAGGAAGTGATCTCCTGTGCCAATGTGTTCAAGAGTACTTCCCACTTTCTCTTCTATAAGGTTCAGTGTGGCTGACTTTATGTTGAGGTCTTTGATCCATTTGGACTTGAGTTTTGTGCATGGCAATAGTTATGAATCTATTTTCATCCTTCTACATGTTGCTATCTAGTTATACCAGCAACATTTGTTGAAAATGCTTTTTTCATTTTATTTTATTTATTTTTTTGCTTCTTTGGCAAAAATCAGGTGTTTGTAGGTGTGTAGATTGATATCTGGGTCTTTGATTCACTTTCATTGGTCCTCTTGTCTGTTTTTATGCCAATACCAGGCTGTTTTCAGTACTATGGCTCTGTAGAAGAGTTTGAAGTCCAGGATTGTGATGCCTCCAGAAGTTCCTTTATTGTACAGGATTGTTTTGGCTATCCTGGGTTTTTTGTTTTTCCATATGAAGTTGAGTATTTTCTGTTGAGGTATGTGAAGAATTTTGCTGGGATTTTGATAGGCATTGCACTGAATCTGTAGATTGCTTTTGGTAAGATTGCCATTTTTACTATGTTAATTCTTCCTATCCAAGAGCATGAGAGATCTCTCCATTTTCCATTGCCTTCTTCAATTTCTTCTTCAAATATTTAAAGTTCTTGTCATACAGGCCTTCCACTTGTTTGGCTAGAATTACTCCAAGATATTTTATGTTATTTGTGGATATTGTGAAGGGTAATATTTCTCTGATTTCTTTCTCAGCTCATTTATCATCTGTGATGAGGGCTACTGATTTTTTCAAGTTAATCTTGTATCCTGCTACATTACTGAAGGTGTTTGTGAATTGTAGAAGCTCATTGATAGAATTTTGGGGGTTACTTATGTAAACTATCATATCATCAGCAAATAGTGAGAGTTTGACTTTTTCCTTTCTGATTTGTATCCCCTTGATCTCCTTTTGTTGTCTTATTGCTCTAGTTAGGACCTCAAGAACTATATTGAATAGATATGGAGAGAGTGGACAACGTTGTCTTGTTCCTAATTTCAGTGGGATAGCTTTGAGTTTTTCTCCATTTTGTTTGATATTGCTGTTGGCTTGCTGTTTATTGCCTTTATTATGTTTAGGTTTGTTCCTTGTCTCTGTGCTTTCTCCAAGACCTTTATCATGAAGGGATGTTTTATTTTGTCAAAGGCTTTTTCAGCATGTAATAAGATGATCATGTATTTTTTTTCCAGTTTGTTTATGTGGTAGATTACATTGACACTTTTTAGTACGTTCAACCATCCCTGCATCTCTGGGATGCAGCTGACTTGATCGTGGTGGATGATTTTTCTGATGTGTTTTTGTATTCGGTTTGCCAGTATTTTATTGAGTATTTTTTACATCAAAGTTCACGAGTGAGCTTGGTCTGTAATTCTCTTTCTTAGTAATGTCATTGTGTGGTTTGGTTATAAGGATAATAAGAGCCCAGCCCCTTCCTGTCTGGTGTTACTTACTGTCCACCACAAGCCCATCTTACCACCTGTTCCTGTCATGTGCTTCTTCACCCCAGACTCAAAAAGCCAAGAGGCGGTGAAGCCCTCTAGAATAGTAAGCCAACATGCATGTCTTCTCTTTGTAAGTTGAATATCTCAGGTATTTGTCACCCTTTCCTTAATATAGAATGAATGACTCAATTTGTTAGACTAGAATCTTGGTTGACATCTATCTTTACATGCACAACTAAAGCTTTAAAGCAAGCATTTGAGACAGTGGAAGCCCTTGTAGAACGCAGTTGGAAAATTTCCTATCATGGAATATTTGGGGGGTAAATGTGTTCCATTTTTTTTTAACCAAAAACTACCTTCAAAATAAACAAATACTTGGTTTCTATCCTCTTTCCCAGCCACCAGTAGATCGTGTCTACATCGTTTGATTGGTTGCATCACTAGATGTGACGCTTATTTCATCAGGGCTGTTTTGACAGGCTCACTGAAGAGACTGGACAAACATTACCATGATATGCTAAGCATCTGCCCACAATGTAGTGAGCCCTCAGCAAATGGTGCTTATTTTTATTATTGATTCTCTTTATTTACTTTCTTCTCAGATTAGTTATGTTTATGGGTTTGAATTGTGCACGTCGGGGATGAAAAAGGACTCCATTGCTAGGCTGCCTCTTCAGAAGCAAATATAATTAATTTTATTAGCTTACAACTGAACCTTCACAAATTAAGAGAGCCAAATATGGGAAGCTGGCTTCAATTATAAGCAGGCAGATGGTTTTATAATTCAGAATATCACCCATGTGGGAGAATTTGGTAGGTGAATAAAATCAGAATTTTAATGACACAATTGCTTTTTATGTGACCACAGATTTAAGTAATTTCAAATGTTTGGCTCTTGGTGACTTGAAGAGGGGAGTACTTGGTCTGACTAGAAATCAATTTTGCTTCAGTGGGAAAGCATGGAGAAACAAGCTTCAAATGTAAGTATAAAATCCTCCCAGAAATCTCTTTTTACCTGTAACACAAGTAATCTTTGCTGGTAATAGGATCGCCTTTGTCTTTCAAGCTGTCTCATTTTAAGTATCTCAAGCTCACTATTGGTATGCTAAAAATCAGAGCTCAAAAAAAAAAAAAAACCAAAAAACCAAGCACTCCTAAATAATAGTGTAGAAAATAATTCAATTACAACATACTTTAATATAATCAGTTTGTACAAAAACATGTATTAAAATAGACAGTCTGTCTCATTAGCATTCAGCAGGCATCTCCTTCAGCTGGAACTGAACTTATTTCAGACTCATACATGCAGAAATCTCAGATGGATTACAAATACATGGGCACACACAAAATGAAACAGAAAACAGTCTCTAAGTGTTCAAGGCTTTGGGGTTATTTTAGTGGGTGCATCTGTACTTTTTTTTTAAATGACATTTGATGGCACTGCCTTTTCGAATGTGAATAAATTATAGTTTTGCAAGCCATAATTACATTGGTTCATACTTAATGGTTATGCTTTATGTTACAGAGCCAATATTAATCAAGATTTTGTAAATTTATGCTTCCTTCCCTGTGTGGCGTGTTGCTGCTCACACGCGTCGGATAATGACACTCATCTATTGCCTGGCATGATGTGGTCAGGAACCACTCCCTTCCTCCGCAGCTTTCATCTGCAATACAGGAATCACATTGTGGCTTCCATCCCACCCCCAAATGCCCTCTTTTAGCCGATACTTGTTTTTTAATTGAGTGTTTCTTTCACCTTTCCGCCCACATCCTTCTCACTCATCAAAACCGGATTGCATTTTGCTGCAGAAGCAAAGATGTGTTCAATAAAACTTGGCCAAGAAGATGGTTATTGATATGTCTTTGAGAGGCAGCCATATTGCTTCTGTACCATTGGGGCCTGGAGTAGTGAGACTCAAATTGCTTGTGGTGCCAAGCAAGAAGCAAATCAGACTCTTGGAAACTTAAAAATTAGAAATAAAGTAATCTCTCTGTCCTTTTCACATTTGAGGAAAGGGTTGTGAATAAAGGAATAATGCTTGGAGCTAGCCTAAAGTATTGTCTGTCATGATGGAAAGTTATATTCATGGAACCTAAGGACACATTTTCTAGATGCATTCTCAAGCATGTAATTCGCTTTAGGGCTAATAAATAAATCACCCATAGCTGCATTTAACATTTAAGAAGAACTCCATAAAGAGGGATTGGAGAGATGGCTCGGCAGTCAAGTGTTGACTGCTTTACAGAAAGCAGGGTTCAATTCCCAAACCCACCCAGTGGTGGCACCCAATTGTCGGTAACTCCAGCTTCCACTGAGCCATCTTCCCGGCCCTGTGCAATGTTTCATTTTAGGAACATTTCATTTAACTAGGTTTTGGCTAAACTCCATATGGATTGTTTGAGACTCAAAGAAAGCATGACTAAACACATTACAAAGAAAAGCAAACAAAGGCTCGTCGGTTTAGTGGGAGCCCCAGAAAGTTTGTCGGAAATGTACAAGTACTGATCTCTTATATACAGTATAGCTTGGGACAGAGAGAACTTGAACACACAGGTGTCTTCTCCAAACTGTCCCGTGGGAGCCTATGGTACGACAGGAACAGAGATTAGTTCCCACTGACCATTCTAGCATCGAAGAATGTTTTCCTCATGTAAGGTGGGAAGTTACAGAGGGAACAACATGGTCATGGCCCAAAGGGGCTCCCCTCTAACTTGGGAAACTGGCTGGTAGGTAAATGTCATTCTCCTGGCTCCTGGTTCCTCCCTGCTCAGATCCTTTATAATGTCACTGGACATACAAACAAAACCTTCTGGGCAACATGACAGATGGGATCTGTTTGTAAGTCCTTTAGGGTTAATACAGGTTCAGAGGAGTCGCAAAGGCGTCCAACCAAGAGCAGAACTGGATCAGTCTGGTGAACCCTTTTAATCCTGGCACTTGAGAAGCAGAGTGGGTGTGTCAGTGCTGGTCCCCTAGGGAACTTGGGAGAATACCCATGCCCAGTCACTAGGCAACCGTTACACAACGCAAACACCAGGGCGATAGTGGTGGGGAGGCAACTTCAAAACAAAAAACCAAAAGAATAATTATTTCAAAAGCTGGGGGCTGAAGAGATAGCTCAGCGGTTAAGAACACTGGCTGCTCTTCTATAGGACCGGGGTACGGTTTCCAGCTCCCTAGAGCAGTCATGACTGCCTATAACTCCAGTTCCAGGGGATCTGACACCTTCATACAGACATACACGCAGGCAAAACATGAATGCAATGAAATAAATTATTTTTAAAAATAATGACTTCAAAAACTGGACAGGGACATCAGTGGTTCGTGATGCACACGAAACAGATTTCACAGTTTTGTACCCGGAAGCAGAAGTTATTTAAACAAAATAAAAATTTAAAAATCACCACTAAAAGCCGCCATTAGCACCAACCGTAACTTTGGGAGAGACATCCGAATTCACTGGTGATATGACGTTTATGAAAGTATATAGTTTTCAACAGCAAAATCAAGTCTTTTGAAGGATGAAACAATTTATTACAGGGGACCACAAGCAGGAAGCACGCTTTACTTGTAAGAATTAAGTGTGAGCCATTCACAAACCTAAGAAGAATACAAAACAAATCTTAGTTCTAACTGTGAGGAGGGTGGGATGGCTGTGGGAAGGTGTAGTGGCCGAGGGGAAGGGAGGGTGGCCATGGGAGTGGAAGCTGAGGGAAGTCTCCGCCCAGGGAAGTCGCAGATGTTCCCAAGACTTTTGCTATTTTCTCTCTATCTCAATCTTCCTTACAGCGATTATGGTAGTCTACAGTAATAATAAAACTATTTGCTATTTTTACCGGTGAGTCTAGGCCATATTCTGATGACAGCGACAGTTTATATTTGATGCTATAAATGTGGAGAAGAGAAGCAACTGGGGGCCCTGGAGGGATCCTGGCAGCGTAGGTCCAGGGCCCTTGTTCTGAGCTTGGAAAATGTCGATGCTGCTGGAAAGTCACACGACAGGCCCTTCTCTGTAGACAGAGGGAGGCATCAGAATCAATCATTCCAGGGCTGGGCAGTGAGGGCTGCGGGCTACAGATTGCATGCCGCGGTCTTTTCCTCACCTTCTCTACTCAGGGGCTGTAGGAGTGACTTCAAGTTATTTACAATTTGGTTATTTGACTCTTTCAGACTATGACAAAAACTATGAAGTTAATGTTGTCTTCCCCCCACCCCACCCCGCAACACATACCCACAATAAAATTAAATAAATAACCTGGTTTCTTAGGTCAGATGTAATTTAGTGTGAAAATTTGAAAAGCAGATCATGGATGCTATAAATTTTTATGGCTTCTCAGTCACCAGAGCAGACTGGTGAATTTTTGCTTCTTCTTAAATGGCCACAAAGATATTCTTTATTTCTCTGTAAGCCATAAGGAAGCCATCCACTCTGGCCTGGCATCCCCTTTGCCTTCCCACAGAAACCCCGGGTGGATGCATCACATATGTCCCTATAGCTAATTTGTGTTGCAGGAAGAAACCAAAGAACTAGTGAATTGTAGTTGCTTTTAAAAAAGGAGGTTGGGGGAAAAATCAATAATAAATTATCTTCCTCTCCAGCAGTTTAGGGTCTTTGCACAGCCCTCTGACATGCAGATGGAGTTATAAATTGATTTAGTTGAGGGCGCTAAAGAATCTCACATGCTCTGGACTGCCTGGCGAATGCGGGTTCGCGAAATAAAAATAACCCACCTTGTCAGAGGGCCTTTGTAGGAGCTGCCGAACCCAGCAAGTTATTTTTACAGTCTAATGAGCTAGGCCCCAGCTTCCACAGGGAAACACAGCAAGTGGAGTATTTCATAATTTACTGCTGTAAAATGATCAGGATTCATGTTGTCTATAAAACATGAAAAACCTTCTTCATTCCTTACCAATTAGATCATAGTTACAACTCACAGTTCCTTTGAGTTTAAAGGGAAAAAAAATTTAACTGCTAGACATAAATGAATGCTGTGGTTAAATTAAACCCTTCAACAGCCCAAACAGGCTTGAAAGAAATGCCTTCTGGATGTTATTAACACGCATATTTAAGTGCTATTTTTAAATTTTAACTGCAAGCCATAGCAAGCACAAATGTTTAGAATAGCTATTTTGGCACCGCAGTTTTGCGTTCACAGTTTCTCATCTTTACTAATTCTTTCCAATAATTATTTCACCTTTCACTACTTAAAATTTTTTTTGCAGATATAAGAAGTCGTTTTATGGAAATAATTATATTTGTGGAACAATGATGCCAATGCAGCTCTGTCATCAAAAGTTCTCTTCAATTATCATGTTAGGGGGATTGTGTTTTATTTTCCACGAGTCCATTAAAATGTGTAGGAATTGCAATTTGAACTTAATAACTTTAAATGTTTAGTATATTTATGCTTATTAAAGCAGGCCCACTATGAAACAATTTAAACACAACCATCAAGCCACCCGTAGCAGCCAAAATAATACTGGAGAATTTGTTAGCAGTATGTGCCAATGTGTGAGCAAGAAGGAGGCAGAGTCAGACATAGAGATGGAAAAAATATAGTAGTGTCCACGTTACCCATTCCTTTTGCTATGGCATAGTAATTTGGATACCTAGTGTATGAGTTTACTATGGCTGCGGTAACAAAATGCTTCACCATGGGCAACTTGTGCAACAGAGGCTGATCCAAGATGAACACACTAGTGAGTGTGGATCCTCCTGTGCCATCCTCTTACGTGGCTAAGAGTATATGGAAGGTCTGGGGAATGACCTGTGTAAGGAGTGATATTGTAAGGATACAGATGGTAAGGGCTGGGGAGTCTTCTTTCATTTGCCTATCATAGGTCAGTTGTTGGTTTTCTTGATGATAGCCATGTTGACTGGAATGGCAACATAGATTTGACTTACAAGTCCCTGATGACTAAGGATCTTGGCTGTCTTTGCATGTATCGATTGGCCATCTCCTGTTCATTTGAGAACTGTCTGTTTAATTCACTTGCCATTTATTGCTTAGATGATTTCCTTTGTATAACATCAATTTCCAATATGTGGGGATTATTTCTGGAGTCTTGGTTCCATTTTTATTATCTATGTATTTCTATATAGTAGAGAGTTGTCTTGATTACTGTAGTTTTATGTCAAGCCATGCCATAAATTCTCCGAACCGAACTTCTCTTTCAGACTTTTTCAGTATTATCCTAAATCTTTTGCATTTGCATATAAACTTTAGAATGACTGGGACTTACATGTGTTAAAGAATTGATCAATTATTTTTAGATTACATTAAACTTGTTGATCAACATAGGGAAGTTATTTTCAGTTTTTTTAAAAAAGTTATTTTCCTATTTATAATTATGTATCCTTTAATGAAGAGGACATGTTCGGAGAAATGTGTTGTTGATGACCAAAAGTGTATTTACATAAAGACAATCCTGATTTATCAGAGCATATAACTTTGTAGTACAACTGTGGCATGTATGGTCAGTGGGTCACGAAGCATTATAGTTTGGTGGATGACTGCATGTCCCCTGAGACTATATGGTGACACTTTACATTTTTCAACATGCAAATTTTATGCATACTTTGTTAGAATCATATACTATTAAATATTTTTTAGATAGCAAACAAAATGCTGGGCTGCATGATGGCGTTTGGAAATGCATATTTGTCCCTCCACATGGCTCACGTTCAAGCACCCCTTGGACTTCTGTTCCCTGTTCACTTCCTTCACCAAATTCACTAGTCTTCTTCCTTTATCAAAATATTTTTCTTTGTGCTTTCATGTCATATATATATATAATATATATGAGATGAAATATATGAATTTCTAGATTCTGTGTATGAGACAAAGTGTGATATTTATTCTTACTTATTCTGCCATACTCTTCTCTTTGGACTTTTCCTCCTTCACACAACCTCTGCCTACTTCCAAGTCTCATATTCATCTCTGCATGTGGGTATTGGGGGGCACTTAGTTTATAAGTCAGGGCCTAATGTGAGGACCTAAGTTTGATATCAGAACCCACTTTCCCCCTTTTATTAAACATAGATTCTTTTTATACAACATGATTTGAAGACAGTTTTCTCTCCTTTCTTCCTCATTCTTCCCCATTTCCCCTTCTTCCTGGATCAAATCCTTTTCTGTCTCTCATGAGAAAAGAACAGGCTTCTAAGAGATGACAACAAAACACAACAAAATAAAATATTATAAGATAAAACAAAAGCTATCATATAGGCACTGGAGAAGACAAGCCAACAGAAAAATAAAAGAGCTCAAGAGAAGGTACAAAAATCAGAGACCAACTCATTCACACACTCAGGAGTCCCATAAAAGTACTAAACTAAAAGCTATAGTACACATACAGGGACCTCTACAGAATCAACCATGCAGGCCCTGCAGTTGCTGCTTCCATTACTGGGAGTTCATAGAAGCTATTCTGAGTTGTTTTAGTACCTTGCTCCCACTGGTGTCCTCTATTGCCACTGTCTCAACAATTCCTTTTGCCTCCTCCTTCACGGGGTTCCCTGAGGTCTGAAAGGAGGGATTTGATGGAGACATCTCATTTAGAACTGTGTTTTTAAAACACCCAGACCTAGTGACATGGACTTGTAATCCTGATGCCTGAGGAAATGGAGACTGATGGATTCCTGGATCCCAGGCCAACCACCCTATGCTCTTTGACAAGTTCCAGGACAGGAAGAGAGCTGAGCAGATGGTGCTAGAAAGACGGTTGTGTGGTTAACATCATTGCTGTTCTTCCAGGGGACCAGAATTTGGTTCCCAGCATCTAATCACGTGGCCCACAACTGCTTATAACTCCAGCTCCAGAGGGCCCTCTTCTGGCCCCTGTGGGAACCCTTACACATGTGATATTTATACCTACAGAGATGTACACATACACATAGATTGTAAACAATTACATCTAATTCAAAAAGCGGCTAGTGGAAAGTTTGTAGGAGCCGGAAGAATTGGAGGACACCAAGGAATCAAGGTCTTCTAGACACAGTGGATGTGACTCACACATGAATTCACAGAGACTGTGACAACATGCACCGGAGCCATGCAGATCTAACCGAGAGGGGGTCCCAGTGCTGAGAGACACTTGTTCCCTCCATAACCCAGGTGTTATTTCTAATTTATAAGCCCATGAAAAGGAAAAAATATAACCCCAATGAAGTCTCACTAGGTACACAAACCACACTTAAGGCCCTCTTGCCCAGCGATAAATGATCAACACAAAATGAACTCAATGGTATTTTTGGAGGTTTTATTTATTCATTCTGCCTCATAATACTTTGTCTGTTTTTTTCTTCTCTTCCTTCTTGCAGATCCTTTGCTTTTGCTTATATGCTATAGTTTCCAGTTCTGTGGTTTTTTTTTTAATTTCTATGTGTGTGGAATGTGTGTGTCTCTGCATCTGTATATGTTTCTTCTTTTTCTGTTTGTTTGTTTTGATGTATTCAAGTTTGTTTTTCTTTTATTTTAATTAGTATTATTACCATTACGTTTTAGAGGCCTGTTTTTTTTCTAATGAGAGAAAGTGAGAAAGGGTATGGATTTGTGATAGAGAAAGGTCATTTGTTAATAAACAAACTTCCTTGGCCCATTTGATAGGTTAGAATATAGGTGGGTGGAGTAAAAAGAACAGAATGCTGGGAGGAAGAGGAAGTGAGCTCAGACTCAATAGCTCTCCTCTCTGGGGCAGATGAGATGAAGCGCCGACCCAGGATGGACGTAGGCTAGAATCTTCCCTGTAAGCGCACCTTGGGGTGCTAAACAGATTATTAGAAATGGGCTAAATTAATACGTGAGAATTAGCTAAGAAGAGGCTAGATATAATGGGCCAGGCAGTGTTTAAATGAATACAATTTGTGTGTTGTTATTTCGGGGCATAAGCTAGCCAAGTGGCCGGGAGCAGGGCTGTGGGAAGAGGCCCGCAGCTCCTACAACAGATTTGGGATGGTGGAGAGGATCTGGAAGGGGTTGGGGGAGATGAAATCATAATCAGAATACACCCGATACCTATTTTAAAAGAAGAAGAAGAAGAAGAAGAAGAAGAAGAAGAAGAAGAAGAAGAAGAAGAAGAAGAAGAAGAAGAAGAAGAAGAAGAAGAAGAAGAAGAAGAAGAAGTTAGCACCCGAGGAAGGATACCCAAGAATCTCTCCTCAGTGGGCCTGATATCACTACGTTCAGCTTCACCTGGTTTTCTTTTCTTTGCACAGCTGCTCATTCCATTGACCAGGATCCTCAATAGTTCCAATCTAGCATTTAAGGCCTCAAGGATTTGTGAAGAACCAGTGGTCCTACGTCCACCGTGGGAGGCTGAAGAAGCTGAGTCAGCAAAGGATGATGGCCGTGGTGACAAGCGCACCATCCATGCACTGTCTGGTAAGAGATGAATGCAAGCAGGTGAAAGGGCTGTAGATTTCCCCTAAATCTGCCGTATGGCTGGATCACTGCTTGAAGACGCTGCTCAGCATAGGGGAGGGCCTTCCGCTCAGTTAATCCTTCCAGGAAATACACTTATCCACATGACCAGAGGTGTCTTTCTTAGGTGATTACAGAGACAATAGCGACTTCATAATTTTGCCAAAAATGGATGTCTCAAAATATCTGAATTCAATGTCTGAAACATATTCTATCCCTCATTTAAATGTCTGTATAACTTATCTTGGTTTCTGTTTTAAACCATTTATCCTAAGCTTTTAAGTTATGGTTAAAAATGTTTGCTTTCAGTAGGATTTTCATATGGAAAAAATTGGGAGGGGGCAAATTAAATATTTAATCATAATGAATTATTAAATGCATCATAATTCTTTTCTGTGTTGAAATATTTAGCAATGAGAAAAACGAATTTGACTATCGAGGCCTACATAATACAGTGGAAAAATGTGTGGATTTCATTCTTTCTGGAAATATTTATTGAACATTCATTCACTCCAAAACATTGTAGTGCCAGGGGCTGTCTGTGATAAATAAGATACACATGGTTCCTGCTTGGCTGGAACTTACGATCTCAAAAAACAGCAAATCAGTCAATAAATGTGACCACAAACTTTGATGGGATCCAAAGAGTATGAAAAGCGGGCAGAGAACGAAGACCCAGTGGTCCAGAAAGGGTTTTGGTAGCTATGGTGAAAGAGAAGTCAGTAGAGAGCTGTCGTGTAATCACGGGAGGGAGAACTGTGCAGGCAAGGGTCACAGCATGTGAGAAAGTCTAGGAAGAGCGAGGCTAGAGCTTCGCATTGCTGTCAAATCCAGGGGCGTTCTCAGGACTGAAAGAACTCCGTTGCACCGGGGATCTGTGACATCAGGGGTTCAAGGAGTAGCAGGGAACCCGTAAATTCACAGCAGTAATGACTTTGCAGGGCTTTGGTTTGAAGACACTGAGGTTTGTTTTCTATTGTTCATACTCCCAGGTATGCGCCTTAAAATAAGGAGATTGCTAAAGCTTGTATCTCCTTTGAGGAGGAAATCCATGGAAACCAGGTACTAAACTAGAAAGATCAGACTCTGAACTCTCTAGCAGTCCTGGTGAAAAAGAAGGTGAGGTCTGATCTTGAGTCTGTTTCTACATGCTGATCATGTCATAATTTGAATCTAGATCCCCCACAGCCTCAAGGTTTCAACACTTGCTCTCCAGCTGAGGGTGTATTTGGGGAGGCAATGTGACCTTAAGAGGTGGGACCTTCCTGGTGGAGGTGATGTTGTGGGGTGGGCCTTTGAAGGTGCTACCTATACCTTGGTTCCGGTTAGTGTGTGTGGTCTGGTCCATCCTGATGTGAGCAGTCTCTCCCACATATTCCCACGGCCTTAGGCTGAGCTGCTCTGCCACATCTTCCCCACCAGGTGAACTGAACCCTCAGAAATCGTGAGTTCAAAACGGCCTTTGCTTTCCAATTGTTTCTGTTGGGTGTATTCATGGCCCCATGAGAGTAACTAGTACAGCCAGCACCTGAGACATACTGTGGACTAGTTAGAGATTTCTGACCATTTGGATGGGCACAGGAATGAGACAGGAAACAGGAGTAATGTTCAGATGAAGATTTAACAAAAAAGCCAGCGTGTATGTGATACTAATTTCAGACAGGAAGGATGGGAGGAGAGGGATAGCTATGTAGATCAAGTCCTTCATTTAGGCATTTTCATCTTCGTTCCCCTGTGGGGATGCCAGGCAGGAAGTTGGACTTGAAGCTGATGGGAAGGTCTAAACTGAGGCTAATTTAGGAAGCTGTCAGAGCGTTCTTGTAAGTGGTGAAAGCAAAGCATAATGAACTATATGCTCTGGGATCTTAATTACAGGGAAGGCATATGGGACTACATACAAAATACAACGCCGCTGGCAGTTGTCTCTTGAGGAGGTTTGCAATGATGGCTGGGCTTATTTATTTGTGACCTTAAATATTTACTGAACATAAAAACAAATATCACATTTTAAAGGTAACGTCTTGGGGCTGGGGATGTAACTGAGCGGTAGAGTGCCTGCCTAGCATGCTTAAGGCCATGTATTCATTCTTCACTGTTCTCCCCACCTAAAGCACATACATGCACATACGCATGCGCACAGTACACACATGCAGTAATTTAAAAAAAATATATATTCAGACGTCGGTGTAGACACTGAGAGTCTGAGTAAAGCCATTTCCTTGGTTTCTTTTTAAAAGGTTCTTTCAATAATTATTCCTTTTCTGTCACTCCAGGCATTATATTTTCATATGCAAAAGTAGGATGTTTGCCTGGCATGAACACATCCTGAATTTGATTCTCAGTATTGGAAATTATACATATGGAAATGTGTCACTTAGGGATGCTATAGGAACTGAGATATGTATCAGGGAGTAATAACACCTGCTATGCATGCATGAGGTCCTGAATTCGGATCCCTAGAATCCACATAAAAGCATGGGTGTGGCCACGGACATCTACACCTGTCCCCTCTGTGCTGGGGGTGTGGGTGGGGAAGGAAGGAGGGAAGGCACTTGAGCTTCTGACCATCAACCTAGCCAATGTATGGTGAGCTCCAGGTTTGTTGAGAAACTATCTCAAGGAAAAAAGGTGGAGAGCTAACTTGATGACCTGCCTGCACACAACACACAAACACACACATACACGCACACGCACGCGCGCACACACACACATACACACACGCACGCATACATACACATGCATGCACACACATACACAAACACATGCACATATGTGATGGAGGAAGGTCATTGGTTAAAATAAAAGAAGCTGCTTGGCTCTCATTGGTTAGGAGATAGGTGGGAGGAGTAAACAGAACAGAACGCTGGGAGGAAGAGGAAGTGAGGTCAGACTCCACAGCTCTGCTCTCCGGAGCAGATGCAGGAGAGATGCCATGCTACCTGCTCCAGGGAAGACGCACGCTATGAAGCTCCGACCCAGGATGGACTTAGGCTAGAATCTTCCCGGTAAGCGCACCTAGGGGCTCTACACAGATGATTAGAAATGGGCTAAATTAATATGTGAGAATTAGCCTAGAAGAGGCTAGATAGGAATGGGCCAAAGCAGTGTTTAAAAGAATACAGTTTCCGTGTAATTATTTCGGGTAAAGCTAGCCGGGCAGGCGGCGGGGGTCCCGCTGCCGCCCATATTACTACACATATGCACATGGTATCTTAGGTTTCTCCTTAGCGTCTTCCAAGTTTTCTTTAGTGATGTCATTGCTCCTTTTCCCACTTTCTGAGCATTCATATCAGATTTTCCTTTCTGTTTTTGCTGCACAGGACATCTCCCCGTTTCTTACTCCAATTCATTATAGAAATTACTTCTGTAATACTTTTTATGCAATTTTTATGCCTTTGCAATCTTTCCTCACCACAGCTGATTTCTCCCTGATTTACTTTTAGAAAATGAATCAAAAGGAAGAACCCTTCTGGATTTTAAGAGGACAAGAGGTTCTCCCCACTTCCGTGTTTCTGTGTTTGTTACTTTAGGAGGGACTCCATCTTCATTCTTCCTGGCTATCAATACGTTTCTTTATTTCTAGACTTTTCCTTCTGAAGGAAGCCTCCAGCACTCACTTGTGGTGATGTTTTGCCCCAGTGGGAGGTCACTTTTCAGTTTTCTCAGTCACAGAGTGGTCGTCCACCCAACTCATGAGGAATGACAGCTCCTTGGGTGGAGTTGGCATTAATTGTTCACGCCACCTGTTTGGCGGATTTTTTTCCTGGTGCGGTGACAGATAAAGTACAGCTCTCAAGTCTCATAAAGAAGCCTCTCTTGCAGCACAGACCATTCCAGAAAACCACAACAAGGCAGATAAAACAAGTGACTGTGGGGTGTCCAACCCCAGGTGATACATCTCCTAACCAACTCCTGCACCTAAGCCTGGAGAACTCAGCAGAAGTAGGCACTGAAGGAGCCCGACAGGCAGAGGCCGAGCGAGATGGCTGTGTCATCGTGCCTTCTAGTTATGACAGGGAAACTATACTGATGAAATCTCAACAGCCTGGCTGCCTAAACAAGACCAGAAAGATGTCAACCAGAAAGAGGTACCCCAGCATAGATGGGGGAAAACTCAGGGGGCCCCATACTTTGATGAAGAGCTCCAAGCAAACAGCAACTGCTGAGAGAGGGATAAATTACCTTCCCCAGGGAGGAATACCTGGTTGGTCAGTCAGTACCGAGTGGTCAGTTCTAGAAACATACAGATAAAGGCAACACTGAGCAGACTCAGCAGGTTATATTTATATATGTATTAATTTCTCTCTATATGTATCAACAATGGTTAAAAAAGGGGAGGTCATGAATTTGGGAAGGTGATGCTTGGGAGGAAGAAAGGAAGGAGAAGGCAGCAGGAAAATGGTACAAGTCTATTTTAACTAAATAAAAAAAAGAATAATTCTATAGAGCAATATTGTGAATATTCCTGTGTCTATTACCAACATTTGTTAGCTAATTTGTTTCAGTTTTAACAACAAAAATCTATAAATCTCCCTATATGTATGTATTTACAGGTAAAATTATGGTGTATGAAAATTGTTTCAGAGTATTATTTCAAGAAAAGCAAGGGCAGGCAAATCTATGAACGAGTGAGGAGCAGACGAAACACAAATGTAAGAACGCTGGAAATGCTGGAAGACAGACAGCAAGGACACAGAGGCTCATCAGACCCTTCCAGTTTTGTGTATATTCGACATTTTCTAGAATTAAATGCTTTTTATTGTTTATTTAAACACTCATTCCTGGTTTTAAGAAAAATCACAAAAAGTTTTTAATTCTCTAAACCAAGTGTATTCAGTGAGTTTCCCTTTGCTCTTAGAAAGACCCAAGACAGCCTTGGTATGTAGCATAGCCCTTGAGCAATTTTAGAAAACAAGGGGGACATTGAAGGGGACAGAAGAAGGTGTTAGATCCCCTGGACCCTCAGTATAATTCTAGAGTTTAGATAAGTGTTGGATACACACAAACCTAGATCAGTGTTGGATACACACGAGCCTAGATCAGTGTTGGATACACACAAGCCTAGTTGGATACACACAAGTCTTGATCAGTGTTGGATACACACAAGCATTGCATAACTGCTGTTAAATGTTCAGCTCTTTCTTGAAGGAAAGAAGGCTGAACTAAACCAGACACAATTATTCTTCCAAAATCAACCATTAGATTGGGCACCACCTTCTCCTAAAGCACAGAGAAGAAAGGAGCAGGGTGAAATCTAGGTTACAAATCAAAGATCTTCTAGCATACAGAGGAAGATCAGAAGGGGTGGTAAGGTACTTGCTGTCATTTGAATGCGAAATGTGCCCATAGTCTAAGGCATCTGAATACTTGGTCACTAGTTGGTGGTGCTGCTTCAGAGGTTTAGGTGGGTTTGGCTTTGCTGGAGGAAGTATGACACAGGGGACAGGCTTTGAGAGTGTACAGCCTGACCCAGCTTCCAGATCGTGCTTCCTGTTTTCATGCTTGGGTCTGAGATACGATCTCTTAGCCACCCATTCCTGCCTTCACTCTGCCACGAGGAGTTCTTATGCCTCTAGAACCGTATGCCAGAATAAATAAGTTGCCTTGGACTTGAGGTTTCACCCGAGCAATAGAAAAGTAATGAACACAGTACCACAGAGCAGCTTCCTCATTCCACTCTACTAAATTAAAAGCCAAGAGAAAATTATAGCTATCATTTAAGATTATATGAAAAACAGATTTTTTTTAACTGCACCCTCTTTTCTGTATTGCAGTTGATTTAAGGACCATTTTCACATTTTGAAAGGGTTAGAATAAAGAGGATACCGAAGACAAGAAGGAGGACAGAAATAAATGTTTAGATACACAAACCTCCCTCAAGCCAGAGCGCTCATCTCGTGAGTTTAATTTTGCTCCATATTACGTAGAAGAGATGCCATTGGTGCGAGAGGCGGTGGGCCAGAAGCAAACTCACACCCTGTCGTCTTCAAGAAGTAAGCATCAGAAGACTTTGAAATTCAGAGACGTTCTGTTCTCAGCCCTGGTCTCCATGGAGAAGCAGTGCCTCCTCTGCCGAGTGATGAGCAGCAGGCTCGAATCTGTCCTTCATGTCTGCTTCCAGCTGGAGATACCCGTGCTCTCTGTACAGGTAGCTTTGAAGAGCGGGCTGACACCGCAGCGCATTTGGGAAATGGTGTTTGAGAGACAATAAAGGGGCCCTGGCTTAAACTACATTAAGGGATCACAGGAGTACATCTTGACTGTATTTTCAGATCTTTTGATTCAAAGACACACATTTTCTTATCTCCCAAGGGGCGAGGCCAACCCAGTACAGAATATAGACGGAGCGCAGCAAATAAGGTTGCCGACCGCACATCAGAGGTAATTAGAGCACTGCAAGGGGCCCCTCCGCTGCCTCAGGGCAGGGCAGAACTGGCTCATGAAGGAAACCCAGGGTATGAGAGCCGAGACACCAGTCTAGATGGAGAAGTCGCCGTGTGTCATGGTGCACTGAGGGGGGGTAGCTGCCCTGCTTTTGGACTACCTGGGGTAGGAGACGGATGTACGTTCCTGCCGCCTGGAGGCTCTGCCTGCTCGCTGCTCTCAGATGTTCCACTCAGCATTCTTTCCACAGAGTGAGAGGAGCCTGGGGCGCGTGCACACGCGCAGGCGTGAGCCAAAGCAAGGCTTAGGGCAGTAAGTACCTGAAATGGCACTAGCTTTGGCCTGTGTATGTAGAAGGTTCGAACCTGCCCAGTCCCACTGTACGTGCATCTCAGTCTTTGCGTGTGCCGCTTTCTACACCCAATTTGACGTACTTATCTACAAAGAGCTTGTGCTGAGAAAAATGAATGCAAATACACACTCGAAACTGTGAAAAGGAAAAGAAAGCAAATGCAGGACGTTGCGGGATTCGGAAGAACTGTTCAGAGCAGTTTTCGAATTTCCTGCAGTGTCCTGCCAGGCAGCTTCTCTTCTCCTGCTGGCACCATCCGAGTCCAGCCAGCATCTGGCCAGGTCCTGCGAGCCACTAATGAGTCACCAGAAGACAGTCTCCTCCTCCTTTTCTGTTGTCAATAGCCCGGGAAAATGCCTGGAATGAATTTCTTCAAAAATGCTCTGGCTTTCGAGAGATGTATCTCCTAATTTAGCGATGTCTGTGTATTTCCCCAGTGAAACTTTGATTAGGAAGCGATGTGAGTAGAAACATATTTCATCGTGCCACGTGTTTGATTGAACGCTAAATAACACACAGGGAAATGGTCCGAAAGGAAACGCAGTATGGTTAGTGCCTGCCTTTATTCTTCTTGTGTTTTTTTTTCTTTTAAACTCTCTTCAGACTTACTTGCGTATCAAAGACTGTGTAGGGTTTCTTCCCTGCTCCCTTCTACCGTACCCCCTGCAATTTAATTGGACCGCTTTCTCACCTTATGCACACTGTTCGCTTTGCTCGGCGTGTCCTGCCTTTTCTTCTTGCGGAAACGAAGGGAGACGAGTGAGAATTTCTTTGAAGCCATTTCAGCTCCCGTGAGAGTGTACACACTATCTCATTATCCAAAGAATCAGAGTTGGGCCGTGCAGACAGAGCCAAGCATGTTAGCTGTAGCTCTTTTGGCTTTACCTTTGCTGGTTAAAATCGTGACTAATTTAATTAACAGATGAAGCCAGCAAGACAGATGTCCATAGCTCTGATATTTAACAGTATACAGACTCTGAAGTTGCTGCCCCTACTCTGAAGACTGCCTAAGAACTGTTTCTATGGTCATTTTAACTCAATAAAATCCTTTGTAGTAGGATAAACTCATGGCTTGTCCCTCTTTGGACTTCTGGACTGCATGCAATGGCAATAAGTCCATCTCGGTATCATAAGACCAGATCAGACCTCAAAGTTTTCTGGAATGAGCCATCATGCCCTGCGTCAGTAGCCTTGTCCCAATGAATCATGCTGCCATTCATGCAGTCACATAGGCCCAAACCCCAAATATTGTGCCTGGGAATACTCCCTGTTGAATGGATCTCTAAGTCCTTTGTGTTGTAGCTCTCAAATGCCCCTCAATCCATTGTTTTCTCCCTGGTTCCCTAGCATGTTCATCTCTGATGCTATCGTAGGGAATGCTTGTTCTGCTCAACCAACAGACGATTTTTTATCAGGGTGTTAGAGTTATCATTTAAAAACTACAACTCTTAGGACCCCCATTCCATTCATATGTGTATATATATATATATATATATATATATATATATATATATACACACACACACACACACACACACACACACACACACACACACAATATTCATCCAGCACTGGTTTTTCTTTCCTCTTGTGCTCAGTGCCAACACCCTCAACATATGATTCATGACCCTACAGCAGTCAGCCCCTGCCTTCATCTCCATCCTCAGCCATTCCTCAACCTCTTACCGCTCTTTCTTAACTCAGTCACGCTTCTTTCTTTCAGTTCTTTGAACATTCCAGACTCGTTTCTGCTATAGGAATGAGTATAATGTGTAATGCTGTAGTTCTGCCCAGGATTCCCTCACCCCAAGCTTTCCCGATTAACTAGTAGATTTATCCTTCTCATCACTTCTAGCTCTTCACTCTTCCAGCCATCCATATCTCAGGGCCCTTTATTCAGGGAACTCCCTGGATAAATCCCTTACACTTCTACTCGCCCTGTATTCCTTCATCTGATTGCTTGCCTGGTGGTACAGTTGTTGTTTGATTCATTAATAATTGATTTATTGATACTCATGTCTCCTATGAGATATAGACTCTCTAATGGCGAGACCTGGGATGCTATGGTTCTGTCCTAGTATCTGATAGCATAGTTGGCACTAACAGTTTGCTGGCGGAAGGATTGGTTAACGATTTTAAAATTTACATTTGCAAACTTTGCTTCTGATTTACGGACATGGGATCTATGGATGGACGAGTAAGGGATTTTTGAACTCTGGGTGTTTTTAGTGTGGATGTGCATGAGGTAGGGACATAGGCATTTGTGGTGTAGATATGATTGGGGTAGGGATAGGAATGATGGGAAGTAGGGAGTTACTGTTTAGAAGTAATGTACAGTCTCACAATGCATATTGAAGTTTCGGTCAACAACGGAACACATACAACAATAGTCCTGTTAGCCCATACCACCTAGTGATGATGTCGCTGTATGAATTTGTGTAGGTAGTCTGTGATGTTCACCCAATGACGAGGTTCCATAATGTATTTCTAAGAATGTGTTCTTGCCCTTGAGTGTCATGTGACTGTATTTCATTTGGAAAGAGTTGTCATTCCTTGGAATTCCATTAAATGGAGCTAGCATCATAAATCTCACTTTTCTGGACCCCAGTTTTCTCTAGAGTAGTAGAGCATAATCTAAGCCGACTTCTAGAGTTCTAACCTTTAATGTTGGAAGCATTTGTACTGTGTTTCATGTTTTCTGGTTACCAAGTGGATTTAGATCCTCCACTAGTCCTTAACTGGTGTGATCCGCAGACTCTAACCTTCTCCAGACACAAACATGCCCTAGACCTCCTCTCCTCAGGTTAGTCTGCAGACTTACACACTACAAAGACAACTTGTTCTTCAACATGAATAGAGCCTTTGAGGCACTTCTTAGGGGGCAACTACTGCCAGAAATGTTTCTTCGTATAACCGTACTCCCGAATTTCTCTGAACCAAAGTGTACATTTTATAAATGTTCTGGTCTCTAATTTGCTCCTCCAAGGAAAGAGTAACTTCTACCAACTTTGAGTTACCTATAAATCTGATATTTGCTCTCTAATTTTTAGTCATACTCTTTAATCACTTAATGCAAATGTAAGTATGAGACTTAGAAGCCTCCACGGAGTCCGTGCTTGGGTAGTCTCAGAAAGCTGATATGAATTGAGGAGCTATTCTGTGGGTGTTTATTTAAAAAGCTGTGCATTTGTATGGGCTCTAATCCAACTATGTGTTAAAGTTCCAAAATGTTAGGTTTCCCGAGGTCCAGGGAAATTGTTATTTACTCAACTGAACGGAGTTATTTGCCGACCTGGTGTGCAAGTCTGGTTTCCACTGCTAGAGGAGTTATTCTGTCCAAAAGCAACTGGAAATGACAGGGTTCATTCGGCTCATGTGTCCACGTCATAGTCCTTTCTGGGTGGAAGTCAGTGCAGAGACTCAGAGCAAGAACCCAGAGGCAGGAACTGATACAGAAGCCATGCTGTTTACTGGCTTGATCCTCATGGCTTTCTCAGCCTGCTTTCTGATACCACCCAGGACTACCAGCCCAGGGGGGTGGCACTGCCCACAGTGAGCTGGGACCTCCCATATTAATCATTAATCCAGAAAATGCCTCAGAGGGGCATTTCTCTTCCCAGATCAAGTTAATAAAAAAAAAAAAAAACAAAACAAAAAACAAGAAATGAACTACCTAGCATAACTAGGTTATATATAGGATTATACCTTAATTTCATGGTTTTATCTATTTTTTTAATTCCTTCCTCCTCTTCTAAATATTGAAATATTTAATATCAATTCTATTTTGTAAATGACTTCTTGCATTAAGCAAAGTCATGAGTCAGAGGACCTTA
The DNA here is from genome assembly GCF_037038515.1 of Microtus pennsylvanicus. Classification (NCBI taxonomy): domain Eukaryota; kingdom Metazoa; phylum Chordata; class Mammalia; order Rodentia; family Cricetidae; genus Microtus; species Microtus pennsylvanicus. Next base: position 30,425,110 of record NC_134582.1, on the reverse strand, counting down.
AAGCTTCCCTCACTCTGCTGGAGCGTGCAGCGGTTTCTCACGCTGTGGTTCTTAGTAGCACGCTGTGGTGGCCATCATGTCTGGAGCATCCTGTTCTCCGGCTTAAGTGCGATGAAAAGTGGTCGCTGTGAGGAGTGGTGAGAGATTGCTTTGACTCCTTGTGATTGCCTTTCCAGTTTATTCTCATTGCATCGCTCCTAGGGAGCAGCTAGAGTCCTTAAGTGTGGTGAGGGGGAAGCACATATATTCCAGGATAAAGATGGAAGGGGGAGTAGGAGAGAAAGTTGGCAGTGGCAGGATGCTTAGTTCACACATTAGCTTCTTGTCTCATCTCTGTGAAAAAACGGGTGACCCAGATGGCATAAGAGAGGGAGGATTTATCCTGCCTACTGTGCAGACATGGTGGGGAAGGCCTGGCTGAGTTGACCTGGGAGCATGTCCACAGGAGCAGATCACTTAACCGGAAGTAGGCCTTCCTTGTCCCTACATCCACTTCTACCAGCCATGCTTCCTGCCCTGGGGTTCCAGTGCCTCCCACAACAGCTCCACCAACCTGAGTGTTGTTCACACACAGTAGCCAGAACAAAGCCCTTCATAGTCAGACCATAACATCTACACAAGTTGACATGCTCTCAGTGTAAAGAGGAATGTAGAAACTCTGGCATTACATACAGGTGACTTTGTTTACAATCTGGATGTAGAGAAAGTGTCGCTAACTCTAACTTAAAATTCAGTTGTCAGCTGGGTGGTGGTGACACATGCCCTTAATCCCAGCACTTTGGAGGCAGAGGCAGCTGGATCTCTATGAGTTCGAGGCCAGCCTGGTCTACAAGAGCTAATTCCAGGATAGGCTCCCATGCTACAGAGAAACCCTGTACTGAAAAAAAATTCAATTGTGAAAAAGAGATGAATAAATTCTGCTATGCGAGATAAGCCTTCTTGCTTTACAATAACCTCAAAATATAAGAATAAAAAATGTGAGAAACTTGTGACGCATATTAAGATAAAAAGCTAATTTTGTTATTAAATGATGAGATGATATGAGAAAAATAATCTATTTGATAAAAAATGAACTATTCACAGAAAAAGTTGAAACCCTGTGTGTTTAAATCTATTTATGAAATGAAGTTTCTCATTGCCCATGAAGAGCCATGCCTGCCCAGACCGGAGCTGCACTGAGTTCTCAGACCCAGATGCTTCAAGCACCTAAATCAAGAGGACTTAGTAGTCAATGGTTAATTCTAGGTTTGGGGCTGATGAGATGTTAACTCTAAGCATCATGGTTCCCAAATCAAGAAAGAGCTCTGAGATTGACAGGACAATTTCAAATAGGCCCAGGAACTGCTTGAAGTTCAACGTGTGATCAGACTTATCATGAAGAGCATTGTGCAGGTGAGTCCTTAGTCAAAGAGAAAAGGGTCTAAGAATCCATTATGGTATTCATGAGAGACATAGGCAGAAAGAAGGCTGATTTTCTCTCGGAAGAACGCCAGTGAAAACATTTACCGAATGAGCAAACATCATCTCACAATTTCCGTCTTAAGAATCAGTGAGGCAGGAAACTCCTGTGTGTGCTAAGTCACCAGGTGCAATTTTAGAGCGTGTATTGGTTTCGTCTTACTCTTGTAACATTAACAAGAATGCAGTGCTTTGAAACCCGAAAACATGTCATAGCTGTGCGGGTTAAAGGTGTCACGTGGCTCTCTGAGACGAAAGTGATGCCTCGCCAGGGTGACATTCCTTATTATAGCCACTAGGATAAATGCTTCCTTGTGTTTTCAGTTCTAAAGATCCACAATGTTCCATGGCTTGTGGCTCCTTTCCTTTATCTTCAGAGCAAGGAAGGCTGAATCTTGATATTCTTCCTTAGTCACCTAGGGAATCTAAACTAAACCATCCCATAACCTAGCACGTTAACAAGTTCTAGGGCCTTGGACATCGGTATGTTAGGAGGCATTATACTGTCTACAGCAAGAAGGCAAGGAACCTCCCTGCTCTTGGTGTTTCATACCTCAGAATACTGATGCCTACAAAGGGAACAAAGGTCCCTTTACAAGGGAAGCTTCTCAGACCCTAGCTTAACTATGAGTACAGATGTAGCCCCTGTAATGACTTAAGTGGACATTATGGGCCTGTGGATGCTGTGAACAGGCGCTCCTGTAAAGAAGCTATGTCTGTAGAGATTAGGACAGCAGCGCTGTGGGAAGGTGGGGATACTGCGGGTCCAGGGCTAATTACCTTATCTTGGCTAGCTTTAGCCCCTGGAACAACCATGTCTTGCCCATCTCTGTGCCAGAACTAATATTTTGTGCCTAAGAGATAAAAAGCCTTTTGACGTCTATTAGCCTAGCAGACCATTAGTTTTCCCCAAGCTAAACACTGTAGACTGTCACCAGATAGCATCTGAGGCCTGTGGAGAAACTTCCCCATCTCGCAGGAACGGCCTCTCTGCTGTGCCCACCCATGTATTTTCAACTGGCCTTGATTTATGAATTTCTTTGTTCTGAGAAACTATAAAATGTTATGAAACTGCTCCATGTTAGAGCATGGAATTTGGAATTACCTAAATCTAGGGCCATGGTTACTCAAAATGGCTCCAGAATAACTATGCCTTCTTCCCTTTAATAAGATGAGAGCGGGAGCCGTGGTTCTTGCATTGACAAAGCAAAGCAATAGCAAGAACATTACTTGCCAACATAGAGCCATTCTTTACAAACTAATGTCCACGTAAACCAAAGGAGCTAAATTAATGACTCCAGGTTGTAAGTTGTTCTTCAAACAACTGTTCTAGATTTTTCAAAAATTTCAACAGGCACTGGAGAGATGACTCAGAAGTTAAGAGCACTGGCTACTTTCCCAGAGGACCAGAGGACGTGGGTTTGATTCTCAGCACCTGCATGGCAGGTCATTACCATCTGTAACTCAAGTTCTAGGGGTCTAATGCCCTTTTTCTGACGTCTGAGGGCATCAGGCATATAGAGAAACTTGCATGAAAAATATCTATACACAAAATAAATAAAATTTTTAAAAATTAAGAAAAACCTCAGTGACATGAGAGGAAAAAAATATCATCAAGTCCAGGATTGCAAATCAAAGAGACCAAAGAGCAGGAGGGTCAAACAAAACGTGTTACTCTTGATTAGATCCAGAGTTAAGGAGAGACTCAGCAAAGTGATATTTTTGGAACTGTAGACTGTTAAGTATAGGTTGTGTAGTATACAGCTTAATCCGTGCGATTTTCCGATGGTGGCTTGGGAAAGGAAGCTCTTTTCTGAAGGGACAGTTCTTAAGGTGAGAACTCACAGTGTCTTAAACTTATTGCCAAAGCGTGCGGAAGGAGGGTGGTGGGTGAGCTGCCTGAGGGAAAATCTGTAGAGTAAGAAGACACGTGACTAAGGCATGGTGAAGCGAAGTGCCAGGTGACTTCTGCTTGAAGTTTCTGTCTGTCCTCTTTGGATCAGTGCCTTTGCTGCAGAAACCAGCTGTCGAGTCAATTGCTGTGAACGTTTATATTTCAACCTTAGGCCAACAGTGTGTAGTGGCCCCTTTAATCTTAGCAAGCTCTCTCTCTCTCTGTGCTTGAGGCCAGCCTGGTCTACATAGTGAGTTCCAGGCCACCCACAGCTACAGTGAGACCCTGTCTCCAAAAAAAAAAAAATTTCAAACTTCAGGCTAAATAGTGAACCACTAATATGAACACCTAAAACTTTCCTTGTGTGTTTTAAATGATGATTTAGCAATATTTGAAAGTTGGCTTAAATACTTCACAACTTAGATTTGGTTGTTGGTGACCATGAATGTCTCTAGTGAAGTCAGAGCTTATCTTCTCTTCTTTTAGGATTCTCTCCTCCAAGCAGGTTGTTAAGGTTGTTAAGTTTGTACTTTCCTCTCTCTTCCATACCTAATGAAACCTTAGGAAGAGAAAACATCTGCCATTTCTACCACAGGTCCCAAGGTACGGATCTGGTGACTGCCTGGGAAACCATCTCCCCTTATCTTGACTTAGATAGCTTCTGTTGCGTGTGGCCGTTCTCCACATGATATAAAAGAGGAATGGAAGTTTTGCCACACCATATTATTGGTGTGTCCTTAAGAATGGAAGGCTTTGCAGGCGGTGGTGGCGCACGCCTTCAATCCCAGCACCCGGGAAGCAGAGGAAGGCCTATCTCTGTGAGTTCGAAACCAGCCTGGCCTACAAGAGCTAGTTTCAGGACAGGCTCTAAAACCACAGTGGAACCTTGTCTCGAAAAGCAAAAACAGAACAGAACAAAACAAAACAAACAACAACAAAACAAACAAACTAAAAAGAATGGAAGGCTTCTCTTTACCCAGCTCTAACGGTGTAACTGACCTCTGAACCGTAGTAGCCCGGATGTAAGCAGAGGGTCAGAGTTTAGAGGGGCGGGCCCTACAGAGCCCAGTAAAAAGGTGGAAAAGCTACTCTCTGCCTCTCTTGGTGGGCTTTTTTTTTTCACCTTGTAAAGTTTTCCTTGTGATTCTAGCATTGTGTGCCCCGATGAGCCCCACAGCTCCTTACGATTCCCGACGATAGGCTACTGGGTCTTGGAGACCTCTTTATTAAAATGCCCTTAAGTCAGAAAAGGACACTTTGAAGTAGAACACTAGGCAGCTGCTTCTGTAAGCTGAAGATCAAAGATGTTGCCGTCCCCACGGCCAATGAGAATGAAAACGTGATTTTCCTGCCCAAGTGAAGAAGCCATGGTATCTTGTGGATAAAAGTGCGTTGGCAAGGGAGCGAGGGGGCTGAGGTCCTTTTTCCTCCGCTCCCTGGATCGCGCGTTTCTCCAGCTGCCTACCAGATCTGGTTTGAATCAGCCTTTTAAAATGTACAACCTTTTATCCTCTCATGGCTCTTCTCCGCTCAACGGTTCACCCCCTTATCTTTACCCTTGAAAGGGACCGTGCTGGCTGCCCCCCTACAGACAAGCCTCTGAGGCTAGTGTCGACCCGCTCTTATGCTTGCTACCCTCGTTCTGATACAAACCACCCCACATTAGACTACATTTCTTCCTCATTATTTTCCCATCATGCCTGTGGAAAAGCTGCAATGGGACTTCAGGATTTAAATGCTCACAGCAGCTACTTGGTAAAGCTGTGCATATCCGCTTTGGAGAGAGACTATTGATTCACCATGGCTTTGTGGGATGTCAGTCAGTGAGTGAATGAGAAGTTCAAAGGCTCCTGGCGTTTTCCTAAATCCGGAACAGTGATGGCGAGTTGCTCTCCGCGGCAAGGATGGGAGAGCCAGTCTATCCATAGCACGGATCCACTGATTAGCATCTCAGTTAGGTGGGTTTTCTGGGCAGACCTGAGAGGTTTCTACCTCCAGGAAGCAGAGAACAAAGGCACAGGCTCGTGAAACCCAGTTTGTGTTCAATAATGTACCTATCACACGATTTGCTATTTCACCCACGTTCCATATGGTTAGCAAGCCATGGGAGATGGGAGTTTAGCTATGGGGAGAACCTACTTTGTACTCTCTCGGAACCGATGGAGAGTGTAGCCTAGAGGACCACTTCTTTTGGAATGTTCAAGAACTTCCACATCTACTAGAGAGCATGCACGGATGCCTTGATGACCACAGCAAAGTCCAGTGCTGATATCACACACCCTGTGCTAGATGAGAACATACGGGAATGCAAACAGAAATCAGTTAAACGGGGACTAAAGGTCGTCCTGCCTTAGGTCTGTTTCCCAACATCTTTCTGTTCAGATGAGAGAGCACACTAAGAACCCGTGATTATATCCTAGGAAGGGACAAAATTCTGGATGCCAGCACTCTCATTAAGTGCACAGAACACAGAATTAATCACAAAAACATGAACCTCTGTAGGAAGTAGACCTTTCCCCTTTTTTGTATAATTTTCTTCAGGGCTTTATAAGTAAAAATAAATGGTAATGAGACAGGGAAACCTTAAAGAAATCACCTGGCCATGCAAAATTTCTAATTGCATGCTAAGCACACATCCAAATTGGTTTTTATGATGTGCTCACCGGTATGATCACCCATATCTAAAAGCTCCTTTCTTCTGGCATTCTCTCTCACTCCCACCAGAAGGAAGCAGATGTGTTTGAAGACAGGGAGTGCTAAATGGCATCCTCCGTCATAAAACAGGTTCAAATTCAGTGCTGAGGTAAACAGCGCAACCAGGATGGAAGACCTTGCAGTGGTCAGCTGATTCTGAAGAGGGTGCCTTGGTTGACGGGCAGGCTGCTGGTTCCCCTGTGAAGTCACCTTTCATCTTCTCCTTCCCTCACCACAGTCTTCTCCATCCCACAGAGCAATGACAACACAGAGTTCCACACTTCCAGACCAAAGGGCAGTCACTTAGAGAAATGTTTAGATAAAAGGCACAGCTGAGAATGTTTCAGCTTATAAAACTCTTTTGGAGGGAGAGAAACAGAGCAAACATTGGGTCTCTATGGAAGGATGCTTTCCCCCCTCATTTTGGTGTAAGATGTTGATTCACCATCAGCGATGATCCTCTGTCCTGATTCCAAGAGATAAACCATGGTAGTGAACAAAACAGTGAGGAGTGGGGTCAAACTGGCTTTTTCTTTTTAATTTTTCCTTTTTTTTTTTTAAAGATAAACTACTCTTAAAAGTTCTGTTAGAAACACAGCAACACTGAATGAAAAATTTCAAGGAATTTTCCATGTGTTTATTCCCTTTCTAAGAGGCATAACCTCATCAATATCAACGTCTCCCATGAGAATAAGGCATGTGTTGGGATCTTAGAACCAACACTCACACATTGTTGTTGCTCAGAGGCCGCTGTCTACATGAGGGTTCACTCTTGTTCTGTACATTCTATGGGTCTGCAGCGATATAAAGCTATGTATCCCTCCCGCTATTGTAACGCACAGAGTAGTTTCACTGGCCTAAAAATCCCATCTTGCCTCTATTCATCTCCCTGCCTGTTTGCCCCTAACCTCCTTACAGTGTCAATGTGATTTACTCTTTTTCAGGATACTATATAGTTGGGACCACATGTTATACACCTGTAACCAGATTGGTTTCTTTCACAAAACATTATGAATTTAAGTTTTCTCCACATAGTTTCTTGAAATGATAGCCTATCTCATTTCAAAGACTAGTTAATATTTCATTGTATAGATGGACCACAGTTTATGTACCTATTGAATGGCACCCTGGTTATTCTCATATTTTAACAATTATGAATACCTCATAAATATTTGAGTACAGAATTTTGCATTGATGCATATAGATTTTCAATTGTTTTACTAAATCCTAAGAAGGGCTACTGTTAGGTCACAGGGGAAGAGAAGTTTAAGTTAAGCTAAGTTTAAGAAGTCACTGTCTTCCTGAGGGACAGTCTCATTTTGCATGCCTAATGTATGAGGTCCTCTTTTCCTCTTGGCCTGCTGACCACCAACCAGGTCAAGATGACAAGAAGGAGTAGTGGCAACGGAAAGCTTTGTATATGGCCCATGAGCATGGGCAGAAACATTTCTCTGGAAGACAGACTTTGGTGAATCAGCTCAACTTTATTCCAGAGGATAAGGAATATATAGGATTGGGGAGCCTGGGGACAAAACCAAATTTGCATTAACTGGCACACTTCTATCACAAGGCTTTGTATGTGGCAATAGGGTCTTATCAAAATGGCTAGAGGGCTTGCCTAATGACCATGGGGGTCATCAAGGGAAGAGTGTTTGCAGGGAATTGTATCAAGGGTCACCCTTGAAATAAGTTAGGTGTGCTGGGCCTAGAGTCATCCTCCAGGTAGGCTACAGAGCAGGAAGCTTTGCTGGGGAGGGAGGGAGTTCCTCTATTGCTGAGCTTAGAGAAATTGCCAGACTATGGTAGACTGCACCCTTTACCAGGCAGCCATGTCTTCCAATACCCTCACACTTGTGAAAGTGTCCTGGATACTCCATCTTCTCCAGTGTTTTGGTCAGAAGTTTGAAGTTTAACATAGGTGTATTGAGGCATCTCAGTATTTTTTAATTTATTATCCCCCAATAATCAGATGTTGATCATATTTTTTCATGTATGTATTTGCCATTTGTATGCCTCTCCTTTCTGTTTTTTTGGTTTTTTTTTTTTTTGTTTTTTTTGGTTTTTTTTTTGAGACAGTCACTTATAGCCAAGGCTGACCTGAGATTCATGCTACAGCTGTGGATGACCTTGAACTTTAAATTTTCACGCTTCTACCTCCTGAGTTCTCCATTATGTGTTATGTGGCTCCAACCCAGGATGTTATACATGGTAGCTGGCCACCCACAAACTGAACAATATTTCTAGTTCTTCAATTATCCTTACAAACTAAAACGAGCTGTCAGGTGGTGGCGCATGCCTTTAATCCCAGCACTCAAGAGGCAGACACAGACCGATCTCTTTGAGTGCGCGGCCAGCCTGGGCTAGTACCAGGACAGTTTCCAGAGTTATACAGAGAAACCCTGTCTCAAAAAATAAAAAAAGAAAGAAAATGAATGAATGAACAAAAATAAAAACAACAATTCTTCCTCATTGCCCACGTATTCTAAAAGAAAGCCTATCACTGGGGCTCACCTGTATGATTTTACCTGAACACTCATAAAGGTCTGGATCCTCCATGCTTCGGTTGCTGAACAGCCCTCGAATGTTTTGCTCACTTCAGCTCCCGAGATGTTGTGTTTTGAAGTTGTTTTTCGTCTCTTGACCTATACTGGAGTGAGCGAAGAGCCTGGGCACTAGCTGCCTCCCTTCACTACGCTGTTCCAGCCTACAGTTTCCTGGTGTGTATAAATTACCGCCATTTCAGAGTGTAGCGTAGTTTTATACATCATTAGGTGGCCGTGTGAGTCTCTGGTAATGGCTCTCACATCAGGGAATCAAGGGAAAAATGAGAAGAAGAAAATCATCCCAGCGGAGAGATGTACCCCGCACATAAAATGAGGATGAGATTTCTGAAGCATTGCCTGCTTTTGGTGGCAGAGGACAGCAGTCAAAGGGAAAAGTCAATCTTCTGCAGCATGAGAGTTTTTACAGGTGCTACCAAATGTGTCTGAGTTTGTCATTGTCTCCTCCTAGACCCGAATAAAATATTCAGACACATTCTTCTTTAGTTTTCAGTCTAGTGAGCTAGGATTATTGTTGTGGGAATTAATTTAGTCAACAGCTTTTGGGGTACCAGCCCTTTGGACATGGTCTCAGGTACTACGTCTGCACTGAGAAGCCTGAGAAGCAGAGAGACATACCCTCACTGTCTTGGGAAGTCAGAGCAGACGCAAGCTGGTTCAAATCTTCCCGGAGCTGAGCAGTGGCACACTGAGGCTTCTGCCCTGTCTGGCGTTCAGGAAGTCTGTGTTTTCCTTTTGAATCCCGTTTTCTTTGTAGCCCTATAATAAAAACAGTTTTGTAACTCCCACAACACCTCTCGCGTTAGATAACTGTGTCTATGTTTACCCAAAATAAATGTGAAGATCAAAAATAAATTTGAAGATCAAAGACATTAAGTAAATCACTCAGTGTTCGTCGTGGTTCTCCAGAGTAACAGAACTAATAGAACGACCATTTCACTCTCAATCACTATATGTGTGTGTGTGTGTGTGTTTATGTGTGTATGTGTGTGTGTAGGTATGTATGCAAATACACACACACTGGAATCAGAAGAAGTAGGCTCTAATGCCAGTAAAGAATGGACTTATTATCAAAGAGAAAGCAAGAAGGCAAAGAACAAAAGCTTCTTTCTTCTATGCCTTTACATAGGCTTCCAGCAGAAGGTGTCGCTGGTATTAAAAGTGTGTCTTCTCACCTCAAGATCCAGTTTAGAAGTATATCTTTCTTCTTCAAATTAAGCAAAAAAAAAAAAAAGAAGAAGAAATAAATAAAATTCCCTCATTGGTGTGACCTCCATATTTGGAGTTTAGTTAGTTCCAGATGTAGTCAAGTTGACACCCAAGCATAGGCATCACACTCTGGTTAAATACATTTTACAGTGGTAAAACTTCTATTTAAACTAAAATGTTCTTCTGGGCTGAGTGCTGACATGCTTTCCCAAATTCATTTTCCCCTTCATATGAAGCCTTCTCCATGAGTATGGCTATATTTGAAGACAAGGCAATAAGTTTAAATGACCACATGAATGATGGTCTCGTCTTATTCCCCACCCAGATGGTGTCCTCACTAGACATGCTGCATGTGTGTGTACACACACTGGAGAAGGACACCTGGGAATGTGGAAGATGGCCATCAGTAATCCAGGAAAAGAATTCTCATCAGTGACGAACTTGCAGCAGTCTCGGTCGTGCCCGTCGTGGTGCTTCCTGAATTCTAAGGAAACAAATTTCCGCTATTTGAGTCACCACGGCTCTGTGATATAGCATGGGGTGGCTAGTCTTGGTTGTCTACTTGGCTACATATGGAATTTGCTACAACCCAAATGGCTGGCTACACCAGTGCGGAATGGTTTTCTTAACTAAATCGTTTGATATGGGAAGACCCACTTTTAACCTGTATCTTTTGAGGTGAGAAGATAAATTTTTAATCCAAATGTTTGGAGGTGGAAGACCCTCCTCTAATCTGGGCACACCTTCTGTTTGAAGCCTATAGAAAAAAACCTGAAAGAAGGAAGCGAGCTCTTTGCCTGCTTGCTCTCATTTTTCCTGGCGAGTCTATTCCTCACTGACATGATTGTCTACTTCTTCAGGATTCTGGCATATTCTGAAGACCAACTGAGACAACCAGCTTCACGGACTAAACAACTACTAGATTCTTGTACCTTCCATTGATTGAGACAGCCATTGTTGGACTAGCTGGACCACAGCCTGAAAACTAATCTAATAAATCTCCCCATTCTGTAAGTTTTTAATATATAATTATATAATATATTCATATGTATATATTCATCCTGTAAGCTCTGTTTCATCAGAGAACCCCGATAATACACAAAGCCTGAGCAGACTAATTCAGTTATTGTTTAGTGAATGGTCAGTTCATTTAGATTGCCAAAAATATTAGAAATAATATTATTTACAAATAACAAGTATTTCTCATGTTTCTAAAGGCTGGTAAGTCTAGGATCAAGGGGCCAACAGCTGAGTCCCTGGTGAGGGTTTGCATCTTCTTATAGGTTATTTTTGGTTTCCTTATTTGGTGCAAGGGGGTAACTAGCTCTTTGATAAAGGCCCTAATCCCATTTATAAATGTTCTCCCTTTATGACTCAATAATCACCCAAAGGTCTCACCTATTAATCTTATTAATCCATCATGTTGGTGATTTGCTTTCACCATGTAAATCTGTAGTTGACACTAAATTTGGACCATGGTTACCTCTGTGTATGAAACAATACCATATTTCTCTTTTAATTTTTATTTTATATGCATGTGTGCTTTGGCTGCATGTATATCTATGCATCACGTGCATGCCTGCTGCCTGTGGAAGCCAGAAGAGGATATCTGAACTCCTGGAACTGGCATTGCAGATTGTTGTGAAATGGGTTCTGGGAATTAGACCTGATACGGGTTCTGGGAATTGAACCGCTGGAAGAATAGCAAATGCTCTCAGCTGCTGAGCCATCTCTCCAGACCCTGTAGGACTTTTTTTTTTTTAAATCTGTTTTGTTGATTAAGAACTCTGGTAAGGCTCAAGAGACAGCTCTGATGTTTCTGTTCTTGGGGTTGCAGCCTAATTTGACTGGAAATGAACAGCTGGAGCCCAGCATGGTATCCCACTTTTTTCATAAAGCTCCATGCTGGATGAGGCCTTTCTGTGCAAGCTTGTGGGCTGTCTAGCCGCATGACAGACTCCGGGCTATTCATCTTCTTGCGTGGTGAATGAGGACACCCAGAATGAGAGCAGTGACAAAGAAACAGAAGCATCAGTACTTTTGTGAATCAGCCTCGGAAAGCATTCAGTGTCTCTTGTACGCTGTTAGTTATGAGCAAGTTGTAGCCTGATGACCTTGAATGGAAAATAACTAGATTCTGCTTTTTTTAAAAAAAAAAAATAAGGAAGTGTTAAGATTTTAGAAGACGTGTAGTAAGGAAGCTCTTTCATCAGCATCTTTGAAAATACATCTGCCACAGATATGTATTTGATTGCAAAAGCCATGATTTTCTCACAGTAATTTGGTGAAGCTAAAATAGAAACCCTTCTCACAGGAGGGGTTGAAATATGGAATGCGTCTCAAAGAGATTAATTATAATGAGTCTTCTAAGGTGAGCTGAGCTAGATAGTACTCCACTTTAGGGCATCTTGAATGGTAGGGACTATGTCCCAACTTAAGACCTCAACTTTCTTAAGTCCTTCTAAGAGAGCATGGGGGTTAAATGCCCAGGTAATGGGATCTTCCATCTTGTCATAACATTGGAGAAACAAAGAGCCTTGAGCAGAATGGTTGTGTAGAGAAGATCTGACCCCTGGTGAAGCCATGAGTGTCTTAGATCAACCTCAGAGTCTCTTCCAAAGCAGAGGAAACCACTGGGGTATGTGTGTAGGCCAAATAAGAAATTTGGGGGTAAGAGAGAATGATGGTATATAAGAAGGTAGTGGATGGCAGGAACTTTACAGACTTGGCAGTGGTGCCCTGTGTCGAGAATGTCTGGGTGAAAGCACCTTCAAAAATACTGGCTGGGCGGTGGTGGCGCACACCTTTAATCCCAGCACTCGGGAGGCAGAGGCAGGCGGATCTCTGTGAGTTAGAGACCGGTCTGGTCTACAGAGCTAGTTCCAGGAGAGGCTCCAAAGCCACAGAGAAACCCTGTCTCGAAAAACCAAAAAAGGAAAAGAAAAAGAAAAAAGAAAACAAACCAACTAAATTACAGTTGTTGGTGCCAATACTTTTGGAGCACAGGTTGATCAGAGTGCAGCGATAGGGCAAGGTAAGAAGTCAGGAGTAATCGAGATTATTCAAGATGAGATTGATTCATACGTCTTTTTATGGCAGAGGGTTGCTTTAAGAAATGAATACCATTGAAAGCAAATCTAATAGAATTGTGGGGCTAGCAGAGCAAAGTAAGGTGAGTTAGGTGGTTTTTCGTGGCCCTTAACTCATTCATGCCTCCGTGCTGCCTTGGTCTATCTAAGCTGCAAAAATCTTTATTTCCAGTTCTGGAGCTCACAAGTACAAGAACGGGGTGCTAGAAGATTGAGTTTGGTGGGGATCACCTGCTACTACACAGAATGCAGCCTTCTCACAGTGGGATCTCATGGGGCAAATGGAAAGGCAACTGTAGGACAATCTCATCCTATCCTTCAGTTTCTAGATTTTCTGCTCTTGGTAGTGAAAGAGTGTGACATCTCTTGAGCCTGACTTGTCCTTACATACAAACTTGCAGTTGACACTGGAGGAAGGATTAATTCAGAGTGCTGTCGTCTGCAGACTTAAGCCATGTGGTGGGTGGAGTTTAATTTTTATTAAATATTTGGAAAAGCAATAGAGAAAATTCAATCTATTGAGCTATTTTTTCTTCCGAGCCTAGCACATTCATTCCTGACAATCTTTTATCCTAGAAATTCTTATCAAATTCTTCATTCTTGCCCCCAGCCACCCAGTCATGCCAAGTGATCGGAGGAAGCCTTGCCTACTCAAGTCCCCCATGGTCTGCGGAGATTTTATTCCTCCCTAGCTGGGGGAATGCTTTGGGAAAAAGAACACCATAAAATTAGTGGATTCAATCTCAGCACTCAATGGAGGGCCAGCTGACCCTGCCTAATTACTGTGCTTATCATAAAAGCCTCTGCCTCTGTAATGCCTTCCTGCTGGTTAACCTGAAGCACTTTTTAATAACCCAACGGCAGGCATTTCCTGAGCAGTATTTCCTTTAGAATCGCTTTCCCTAGAAGACTTACATTTGCAGATTTTTTTTTTCTCATGTGTTTCAATGGCCTACAGATTTTGGAGTAGAATTCAGAGCCAAATTAATGAGAAGGCAAGCTGGGTACCCACGTAGGCTGCAGTTCCAAGCGGAGAACTGAAACATCACTGGAATAAATTGGCAAGATGCAAATTGGTTTCCCTCCTCGCCGTGTCAACCTGTCCATGTGGAGCACTTTGGTGGATCACACATCAACTTGCCGCCAGCTCAGTCCCCAAATCAATAATGCATGTTGTTTTGCTTACCAAGAATGAGTGACTTCATTTAATCACCTAAATTTTAAAGCCCTAATTTGCTTTCCAAGATATTCTCTCATCTAGAAAATTGCAAAAGGAAATTGAGAGAGCAAACTTGAAATGGAAAAAAGAAAAAGAAAAAAAGAAAAGGAAAAAACGGAAGATACTTAGTTATTCGCTACTCTACCCTTTTATAGAGAATGGATATGTGACTTCTTACACTCAGTTTCTTGTGAATGAAGCCATTGGCTCTGTCTTTTAGCTTCGATTAAGAAGAACAGAAAATACTTAAAGAAAATATGGTATAAGGTGTCACATTATTAGATTTTGTAGAGCAACCACGTGTCAAGTCGACCCTGAAGGATAATGTACAAACTGTCAGATCAGATCATTGCCATTTTGTTATGAGAGGCAACCAAAAAATAGAAAGTATTTAGATGCAATGTTGACCTTCAAAGACTCATTTATTAGGTGTGTTCTGATGAAATAATTGTCTCCTTTAACTTCAGAAAACCACATTTTTTTTATTTTGTTGAGACAGGGTCGTATTTTACAGCCGTGAGCTTGTGAACCCCCCTGCCTCAGCCTCTCAAGGGCTATGATTATGAATGTGCACCATCATACCTAATGCGAGCCAAGCTTGTCACCAGTAGCTCCCAATGTCCATCATCAACTTCTTCGGTTTCGCTCTGGCAATGTTTTTGCTTCTTGGATAATTAATTGTCACTTATAAATTGTCCCTGTGCCACTTATAATTCATCAAGGAAAATTCAGAGAATTCTACGTCTAATCAAAATGGTTTCACCCCATCCTCAATGAAGACTGAACCATTTTTTTTAATCATAGTCTATGTATCAGGCCCTGGCCCTAATGGCTGCTCACACTTATACATAGTGTTTATTTGACCCTTCTGATAACCCTATGACATATGCGACTAACTCAACTCAAGACACAACAGTTGAATCTAAAGCACATTTCTTGTCTGCCTACAGTTTCACAGACAGTAAGCAATGAAAGTAGAATTTTATTCCAGAGACACCTACACAGGCTCCAAAGCCTTCATCATCATTCATATGTCATTTACTGAGCAAGCACTCCATACCATGGTCTGCACTGGACACTGCTCCTTCCAGGTGGACCGACCAAAATTCAGAGATGCTAAGTAGCCATCTCTACCTGGTTTCATAACCTGTGAGTAGCAGAGCTAGTTCAAAGTCACACTTCCCCTCTCCTAAATTACCAGTGACTACAGTACTTCCAGATTCCAGCGGTCAATATTTCTCACATGTGAGAATTAGCTGTGTGCATCACTCTTCAGGGTGTTTACTATAAGCTAGAATTGCTTTATACTACCAATTTATATTTCATTTTGTTCTACACTGTCTCCATAAATATGAGGACCTAACGACTTGAGTTCTAGTCCCCAGCCCATAAAAAACTGGGAATACCTTAATCCCAGAATTGGGATAAGACTTGTTAGCCAACCTCATGCCTCTTAGGTCTTCTTTTCAGGGAACCCATCCCTGAGACATACTGATTGGCTTAATAAGGTTTCTGGATCAATTGGCACAATGCTCTATGACGCCCTTACTCTTGCATTCATCGTTTCTGTACAAACCATTGTAGCATGGTTGCTTCTCTAAGTTCTGCTGCCAGTTGGAGATGCAGCGTGCTTCTTTGGTACCACAGAGGCATCAGCTTCCGTGTACCTTCCAGGCATGCTAGCTCTGGAGAAGTATTTCTAGACGTGGTGGGTTTTGAACAGGAAACCTCTTCACTGGTGTTCCTTTTAGGATCTCTACTTTCAAATGAATTTCGTAAGATGGGACCTTTGATGGGTGGTGTCTTGCCCTCAGGGCACCTTCCCCATGGTCCTAGTGTAGTGCAGGAAGTTTCTCTTCAGTGCAATCTTTTTAAGCATTAAAACTGCATTTCCAGTACCAGCCTTGTCGGGATCTTTGAACTCTCTCCTTATCTAACAGACTGTACATTTTCCACATCTTCTTTGCCTCGCCTGTTGCTGTCTCTCATTCTATATCTGGATAGGAGTCATGAGCAGAAAGCACGGCATGGCTTGAGTGCTCTTTTTTACAAAGGTTTCCTCTTTCTAACAAATTAGCTTATTATCTTTGAATTCAGCTTCACTCCAGTTCTTAGGACATAAGCAGAATGTAACCAGAATCTTTGCCAGAATACAATGTGAATGGCCTCTAGCCCGTTTTTATGTAGATCTCTTTTCCCCCTCCAAAATCTCAGGATCTGGGCCTTTGCTGTCCACAGTTCTCTTTGTATTTTGTTTTTTGAAACTCCTGTCAGAATGACTAAGTTCCTCTTACAGCATCCTAGGACTTCAGCAGTACAGTGCTTCAAATTCCCCCATGTTCTCCTTGCACACATAACAAAGGCCTATGAATCACAGCCACAGCCCCACTTCCTGGTACCACTTTCCTGCAGCCAGCTGGTCATGTTGCAGTCACATTCAGGGAGCACAAGGGTACTCATGCTCAGTGTGCTCCTTCTTTTAATGCGGTCCAGCATCCCAGCCCATGGGATGGTTTAGCCCACAACGCATGGTGCGTCTTCCAAGCTCAGTTAACCCAAGCTAGAAATTCTCTCACAAACACAGCCAGAGGTTTATCCCTGACTCTCAAAGATGAGGCCCAGTGGGAAAGTCCATCTGAAGACAATTAAGAGTGTGTGGGACAGAAAGGGATTGTGGGACTTGAGGTTGTCTGTCTAGCTGTCTGTCTGTCTTCCTGTTTGTTGTTTGGGGTGATCTTTTTATGTTTTTCCTGCTCTTTCGCCACCATGGTCCATGAGGACTTTGGCAAATCCTGTGTGATACTGTTTGTCTTTTTAGGCCTCAAAGATAGAAGCTAAAACATGTTTTTTTTTTTTTTCCCTTACAAAGTTTTCCCACTCAATTGTTTTACTGTAGTCATACAACAAGTTAAGAGTTGTGTAGCTCAATTCCTAAATGATCTTAATAATAAAAAACCCAGAGTCAGATATTAGTGTGTGGAAGCTGAAAGGTCAGAGAAGCAGAGCAGCCAGCCACTAGTCTTATCTCCACAAAGACCTCAGACTGAACGGGGTAGCCCGTCTCTACAAGTCCTCAGACAACTGAATACTTTGAGCTCCTGTCTCTTCCCACCTTACATTGCTCTCTGTATCCATCTTGTGTAACCCAGAGATCGTCTCACAGACATCCATCTTGAGTGCTGGAATGAAAGGTGTGTGCCACCGCTGAATGGCCTGTATGGCTAACCGGTGGCTAGCTCCACACTCTGATCATCAGATAAGCTTTATTTGTTAAAACAGAAATAAAATATCGTATCACACAGAATTGAAATGAAAGGGTAAGTAAGATCCACAGACCGGGTTAGGGACAACACTTGACTTGTATGGATGACTCAGGTATTCCTGGGGCTAAACAAGTACACAGAGAATCTTCAAGTGCCCAGTTTACATGGCCGTGATTAGATAGAGTTTAAAACTATAGCCCATACGTAAGGGATGCTCAAATAGCATATGCTAACTGTCTTGGTCCACTCTTGCTGCATTAAATGCTATAGGCTTGGTAATTTTAACATGTAGGTTAGTCTAAGTTGCATAGTATTTTCGTGGCTCTGAAGGCTGAGGCCTTTAAGTCAAGGTACAAGCAAATACAGTATGAGGTAAGGCCTGGTACTGTGTATCTTCTGGTGTGTACTACCAGGCTAGAAGAGTTAGAAAGACCTGATGCCATATACATGAAACTTAATTTTCTTCAATATAGTGAACCACCTCTCTCTCCCCGGCTAAGCACCTCCCAGAAGCACCATGTTTTATGTATTTTTTTTTATGATCCCATCTTGGTGGGATCATAGAGGAGGATCACATAGTCTTAAACTATAGCACTGGACAAATAATTCAGAGACTTGGGGTTTTAAAAATAAAGTCTTATTGTATAGTGGTATCACTTCTGTCTTTCCAGTTTTTCCAAATGCTCACGCAAGAGCCCAATTTCAAAGTCTATCCCCCCCCCCGATTTTTTCTTTTTAACCTCACACATTTTCTTGAGTGGGAAACAGGAAGCTGAAATCGAAGAATTCTAGTTCATTCCTGAAGAAGGGCCAGTCGAAACAACCCTTTCCATACGTCTGTCTCCCTTGAATAAAGAGTTGGTCTGAACAATTCCATTTGCATTGAGATGAGGCAGAAATTCGCAGCTTTCTATGCCAGTTTAAGGCGCTTGGGGATGTGCCGTTACATTTTTTAAAAAACAGATTTCTTTAGAGAGAACTAACAATAGAGATTAAAAGCAATAACTCAGCAAAGTGAGAATTGGAGGAAGAACTGACAGAACAAGCTTCTGCTTAGGAAGAAAAGTCCCTAAGGCTGCGGGACAGCATTTCCTCTTTGCTCACCTTGACAGTCTTTGAGGACAGCAACTACCTCCTTTAATTCCACACTCAAAGAAAGCTCTGTTAACTCTGTGACCCACTGTGATAAATTCAAATGGGTGTGAAATTCCTCTTAGGAGTGGAAGAAGGAACTGGCATTGATGTTTTCCTTTCTTTCATTGAGATGCCTAACTTGAACTCATGACAGGATTTATTTCTTTTCCAAGTAGTCCCCAGGTCACTTGCTGACTAACCAAAGGATTCTGTTAGAAACTTTTCCTATTTTTAGGGAAAAGTGTTTGGAGATCACCTTTTCCTCAAACATTTTACTTCCTGTTTCAGAAGATTACAAGAAATGAAAAGCAAATATTCCAAAAAAAATTAAAGGAAGGAAATTGGAGAAATGGTTCAGTAGTTAATCATACTTGCTGTTCTTGCAGGGGACCCAGGTTCAGTTCCCAGCATCCACGTGATAGCTTACAACCATCTGTAACCCCAGTCCGAAGGCATTCAGGGTTCAATTCTGGCCTTTGTGGGTACCAGGTACCATAGCGTGCGTGTGCGCGCACACACACACTCATTCACACATATGCAAATTCTCATACACATAAAAAAAATAAATCTCCAGCACTTGGGCAGCAGAGACAGGCAGATCTCTGTGGGTTCAAGGTCAGCTTGGTCTACAGAGTGAATTAGAGGACAGCAAGGACTACACACAGAGAAGCCCTGTCTGGAAAAAAAAATACAAGAAGAAAGGAAGGAAGGAAGGAAGGAAGGAAGGAAGGAAGGAAAGAAGGAAAGAAGGAAAGAAGGAAAGAAGGAAAAGAAAGAAACCCACAAAACTTTAAAATAACTAAAAGGTGGATTTTAAATATAACCAGAGGATCACAAACTTTATCTTTTCATGATTTCATTCCTGATCCATGCTATCTACCAGTTAAGATCGCATTATTGAGCTCCATAGCAACTGAAAATTGCTGTTACATCAATCCAGTCATTATCAAATCCGCCAAGAAAGATTGGTCATCTTCTCAGAAGAGAAGGAAAATAAGAGCAGTTGTTGGGACATCCAAGGGAGTTGTCTCACCTGCCTTTCCTACATCACTCTAGCTTGAAGCACTTCCTGCCAATTGCAGGAAGAGTTACTGACTGTGGCTGTTAATTTTGAAAACTCTTTCAGGGTGCTAAAGGATGCTACAAAACCACATTGTCTCACATGAGCAGAGGGAAGTGTAGGTCACAATATTGGCTCTGCTTGGGGCTTTCGCAAGTGGGCTGAAAAGATGTGCATAAAATAAAAATTTAAAAAAATTATATTTTGCTAGTTTTGTCAGAGTAATTTGAAAAGGGCTTGAAGACACAGGTATGCCTGCACACCCAAGAACACGCAGTGCCAGCTGGTTGAAGGAAACTCTTGTTATTGAGAGTCTTTGGTTTAGCTTGATCTGCGATCGCTTTAGTTCTTCCTGGCCTCTGACATGGACTAGTTCAAAATAAACATTGGTTACTTCCTACCTATACTCATGAATATGAAGACAAGATATAAAACATAGCAAGAAATATGTATAATGGACCACGGCTTCCTAATGGCACATTCCTCAAATGCTGCAGATAGTACGTTTGAGCTATAGAGGAGCAGGACATTGTATTTAATAGTTTTCCCCCTTGGTCATCGGGTGAGTATGACAGAGACATGTCTACTGTTCCTGGTATTTGCAGCTCATGTGCCTCAGTAGGAACCTGAGTGTATCCATGGGAGAGTCTCGACCACTCAAAAGATATTAATCTTTTTGAGAATCTACTAAGAGTCAAGACTATTACTAATATTTCTGTAGTGTAATATTACAGCTTCTTAATTTAATTATTATTCTATTTATATGAGTGTTTTGCCTGCATGTATGTAAGTATAGCATGTGCATGCCGTGCTCAGGGAGGTTAGAAGACAGAATCAGATCCATTGCAACTGGAGTAACAGATGATTGATAGCCTTCATGTAGGTGCTGGGAGCTAAACATGGAGCCTCTGAAAGAGCAGCTAGTGCTCTTAACTGCTGAGCACCTCGCCTATCCCTGACATCATGACTTTTATTAAAAGACCAAACAACAACAAAACTCTTTCTGGCTGTAGATGGGATAGATTTCTCAGGGGACCTGCTAGACCTTGCCTTCAATGTGTGGGTAAGCTAACTAGCTTCAAATCATTCCATCACAACTGGACCAGGGAGTCTCAACCTGTGGGTCTCGACCCCATCAGGGGTTGCATATCAGATATTGACATTAAGATTCATAACAGTAGCAAAATTACAGTTATGAAGTAGCAATAAAAATAATTTTGTGGTCGGGGATCACTACAGCAGGAGGAGCTGTGTTAAAGGGTCGCAGCGTTAGCAAGGTTGAGAACCACCGCTCTAGATAATCCTTACACACCAGAAGGCGCCATTTCTGGGCTTGAATCATCTCAGGGTCTCAGCCCAGCAGCCAAGGGCCATCTTTTGTCCACAGCCCCTCACAGTGACTGGAGCTTCCTTAACGGTTCTCTTGCCGTGTTTTATTTTTTCCAATGACCTAATGTGCTCTTCCCTTCTGACTTCTATCCCTGACTATCACAGTATCCATGTCACATGGTTCTGTGTGACATCACCTCCTCACACAGTCCTGAAAGAAACTTTTTTTTGGTATCTCCTGTGACTCCCTTTATAATCTCTCTTGTCTGAGCATCTCTCAAAGGAATACAAGGGTCACCTGCTCTGAACCAGGTATTGTCCTTGTCCCCCCAGGGACAGCAGTGAGCAGACCACTGCTGAATCTCACTTCTGGAACATGGAGGCTACTTCCAATTTATTCCAGGAATAAATATCCCAACTAACTGTATGATAGAGTAAGGGGAAATAAATCAGGATGAAGAGAGTGGACACTAGCCGGCCAGGGGCTATGCCATAGGGTGGTCCAAAGAAGGGCCAGATGAGGAGGAGGTGACATTTGACATCTGAGCCGTCTTTAAGAGTTGGCTTTTCAGTCTTGTTGAGCATTTTCAGACCCTCACACCACTTTCAATAAATCCGTAGATGAAACAAACATCTGCCGGATGAAAGAAGAAAGAAGGTAAAGACAGGAAACGTGGGTGATAAATTCACACCGATCCAGTTCCAGGACTAATTTATGTTCCAAGAGCATGTGGAAACAAAAAGCTAAACAGAAAATCCCCACACGGAGGCTCTTTGATGAATCACCAGTAGCTAATTGTCCCGGCGCATCCCACAGGCGCGACAATCATCTGAAATCTGGGCGGATTTCAGAAGAGCGATGTTATTGCATTTTAAACAATACGATTAACCAATCTGATGCCACTCGCCGCCGTGCTCTTTGTTCCCGCCTTCCCGTCAAAAGACGAATTGCCCGATGGTTCCATTGTCAAAATGACAGCGTGAAAGGAGAAGCATGTGGGTTGTAATAATAATGTGGTACATGTGTAGAAGGTCAGAGAAGCAACAGATTAACATTCCAGGGAGAGATTTCCCCTGGGACACCTCTTGAAAGTAGCAAAGGCCAAAGATCAGGACACTGATAATGTGCCTGGCATCGGTGGTGAAATTGTTGTATGTCTTCGGCTCTGCTGTGCTCCCGTTCAATTAGTTGATGAAATCTCTCTTCGAGAGGATGAAGAAACCAGCCACCGCAAACCCGCTTCAGTGCGGAGGAGGGAGTGGAAATGAGGTGGTGTGGAAAGATGAGTTGCTTACTTCAGATTAGTGAAATAAAATGGAACATATTTCCCGGAGAAGCAGACTAAATAATCCCCCACCCCAGAGATTGAAACCCAACATCTCTAGCGTGACATTCCTTCATTGAATTTTAAACCAAATTGATGCTCACAACCATTCTGAAAGGTGAGCTGGGGAGTGTGGGTTGGGAGAGTCAGGCATTTCTTTCTAACTTAAATTGATTTGAGGCAATGGAGGTGGAGGTAGGGGGAATACTCAGGCTCCGCAAGCATAGCCATCAAGTTGAAAACAGATATTGTAACTTATGCCGTGGAATGGTAAAACCCATTTTCCTGTTTTTAGCCTGGGAAAAGATGCGGGGCCTGAACATATATAGGACTATTTGAAAAAAATGTTGGCATTCACGAAGTATTTGCTGAGCTTGGAGCAAGTCGGAGTTTACCATTCCTTTTGTTCCTTTGCCGGAAACACCGACTTCTCTTTATCTGATTCAGCGGTGGAGGACTCTTGAGCGATTTGGTCGGCAGCAAAAGGAAACAGCAAATTTTGCTTCTATTTCAAAGTATAAACACTGTTTAATTTTAGGAAGGAAGATTGGTGTGTGTTGCTGTGCACATGTGCAGAGATGGTTCAGTAGCCGAGAGCACTTTGCTTACAGAGGACCTGAGTTTGGTTCTTAGCATCTGCATCTGACATCTCACAATCACTGGTGGTTCCAGTTCCAGAGGATTCAGTGTCCTCTCTGGCCTCAACTGGAACATACTCCCAACACACATACCTACAGATAGGCACATAAACAAAAGTAAAATAAACCCTCAAAAGGAAGGGTGACTGTTTTTACTTATTGTCAGAAATGAATACTTCAACAAATAAGGAGATATTTGTTAGGAAATAAGCAAAATACAAGTGATTGACAAAATGCAAGGGAATATCATTACTTGGTGTTGGGGACCAGCCTCGACAAAAATACCACTCACCAGGGTAGGGGCATTAAAATTTAGAAATATTAGTAAATAATACAAAGACAGGAAAATAATAAGAGAGAAAAACATAGAATAGTATTGGGAGGGAGTTCCAGTGAATACTAAAATCTCCCATGTTTAATTTCCAATTGCTTAGAATACCCCGACCACAAAAGGTAGAAGTAAGACATAAAACTGTATTAATATGATACAAGGAAATGAACAAACCAACTGAAGGTCAGGGGTTACGTCCATAGTTAAACATTCTGTTGCTAAAACAAAACAAGTTACTCTCACACCCTAGACCAAAACATTCTGTAGGCAAACCACTCCTTGGGTGGAATCTAATGTTATCTCCTTAAGGGAACTGGAACCTTAATTGGATCCTTAGACTTTTGTTTGGGGTAGAAACATATCTACTTCTCTATTCCTGAAATATGAGATCTAGCTATTAGCCACACCTGTTGACAGTAACCTTGATAGAGCAGATTTCTCTGGTCTAAACCTAGGTGGGACCTTTGTTTGAGGTTGAAACACAATAACCTTGAAGGAACAGAGGTAAGTTCCAACTCTCTGACCTTTGGTCAGTGTGGAAATAGGTTCACATTTTTGGGGCTCTACCATTTGGGAGGCAGTGGTTTGGCATGGTCTATGAAGTGGGGATGTAGTTCACTGGTGGAACCCTTGCTTGGCATGGTCAGGGCTCTGGGCTCCATTACTTGCGGTGGTTGGTGGTGGCAGCTGTGATGGTTGTTGTTGTTCTTGGGGGTGGTGCTGGTTGGTGGAGAAAGTGTCAACCGACCCAGTGCAAAGACTTCAAGCCCACTTCCATTAGTAGCAGCTGGGTAACCTTCAGCAACTTCTTCAGCCTCCCTGGACTCTGTGTTCTTTGTTATAAGATGGGTGAACAGTAGCTCCCACTTCACAGGGTTAATGTGATCATGGCTGACATTTCAAGTTGCTTAGAAGAACAAGGCTTCCTGCTACTGGTAATTCTCCATCACTCAAAGGGATATTTTTGCCATGCCAAGTATAGAAGCATTCTTAGGAAACAACACTATTTTCAGATGACAATTTCTGCTGTGATTTGGGATATTTTATTGTTACCTCTTGTGCTGGCTAGGGTTTATGTCTACATGGCACAGCCTGGAGTCACTGGGGAAGAGGAAAAGAACAGTTGAGAAAATGTCCCCACCATACTGGCCGGTGGGCAAGCTTGTGAGGTATTTTTTGATTAATGATTGACAATGTGGACCCATCCCACAGAGGACAGTGCCACCTCTGGGTGGGTGTTGCTGAGTAGTTTAAAAAAATCAGGCTGAACAAGCCACGGACAGCAAGCCAGTAGTCAGCATTCCTTGGCTTCCCTTTATGGCCTCCTTTTCAGTTCCTGCCATCAGGTTCCTGCCTTGAGTTCTTTCCCTGATTTACATTTATGATAGGCTGTGACTGGGACATGTGCACTCAAAAGTTTTCTCCCCAAGTTGTTTTTGTTATCAACAGAAACTCTAACTAAGGTACTTCATCATTTCTGTATGTGCACACCTGTGTGTGTGTGCATGTGTGTGTGCGTGTGTGTGTGTGTGTGTGTGTGTGTGTGTGTGTGTGTGTGTGTGTAGGCCAGAAGAAAATCTTCGGTGTTGTACCCAGATTGCATTAACCTTGATTTTTGAGACACAGTTTCTCACTGGCCTGATGCTCATCAAGTCGGCTAGGCTGGCTGCCAGTATGAACTAGAGTCTAACTCTCTGTACCCATCAGTGGCTAGGATCACAGCCTATGCCACTGGGTCTGGCTTTCTTCAGTGGGCTCTAATTTTTCATACTTGTCTTCATACTTGTAAGACAAACACAGACTGAGCTCTATCCCAGCCATAGTTTTTAGGGCGGCTCCTAGCTAGCTATAAGGCAGCTTTAGACTGGACTGACTTGACCTTGAGCCACACGGAGAATGCAGTTTGTCTGTCTTCTGAGTGAGACACCATGCTGTACTCTTTGGAACCTCTCCAAGCCCCCAAACAGAATATCTACCGTGAAAGCCACGGTAGTTTCCAGCTCCATTCCCCACTCTCCCCTTCTATTCTAAACTCAGTTCCTGCAGAATCAGCCCTGTTCAAATAGGCAATGTCTTGAGACTCCAAAGAAAAGTTCCACGAAGACATACCTCAGTGTAGATGTACAAATCTAAAAAATAACATCTGACCTTTCTTAGGACTTTGATAGCCCATGTTTGAGTGAGTTGTTCAAAGTCACTGAAGCACAAAACCTTGGGCAGAGCTCCTGATCTTTCTAAGGTTCCTGGACAATGGTGTCAGCTCTTCCTTGCTCTTGACAATTATGACCTGCTGGTCTCTGAATCCACAATAAAGTGGAATGAAACCGAGTCTGACCTGGGCCCTCAGAAGAGGCTGGCGAGGGCATGCAATGACTGGCAGAGGCAGATGCAGGCTGCTGGGCACACAGGAAGAGGATTAACAGAGTCAATAGCTGCTTGATGAATTTCTCTGCAAAGAGTGGCTTGAAGGGCCCTGGCGGAAAGGAACAGAGAACACATAAATGGCTGTGAGAAAGAGCCAAATGGCCTGTTGCTGTTTCCTAAGAGACCGAATCTCCCAGGCTGCAGACTGTGCTGCTGCTTAGAAAATCTCCTGGAAACCTACTCTCTTACCAAAATTCCAAGCAGGGCCACAAATCATCTATTGGAGACAAAAAACAATAAGTAGTGTCGGCGCAGAGGAATAGATTTTACTTTGCCCTGCCATGAGGAATTACGGCGGGTTGTGACGAGTGGAATATAAAGTAACATAAGTTGCCTGTTGACAACAGAGTTTGAAATTATAAAATGTAAAACCAATATATTTCCTGCACACTATGATGCAGCTGGGGTATTTTTATGGCTTCCAGCGAGATGCCACGCCGTCTCTCAAACCCCTATAATTCTGTAAGCACGCTAAGTGCAGTCTGCTATTTATTTGGTTTGTTTATTTGGCTTCAACTATTTCACAGGCGACACAGAAACAACTGTAGAGAGAACAATGAAGCACGGACGGTGCCCATTTTCCCAAACGGCTAGTCCTGGCTCCCTTGGAGGGTGGCATAGAGATGATATTCAGGGTGTGAGTAATCTTGAGCGGGACGCCATCTTTTTCTCTGTAGGAAAGCGTACCCATATCGAAAAGTCCTGCAGGAGCATTTCCCATATGGCCTCTCCAGAATCCGAGTCAAAATTTAGCCATTTATGAGCTTGATGGCAATGGAATTCAAACACGCGCTCTCTTTAAATGACGGATGGCGCTAAGCAAGTGCCGCGCTTCTTCGAAGATGGTTTATGTGCTAGACGTTAGAGGTGTTGTGACTACTGACCCATGGTCATGTAGAGCACTGAGCAAACGAAGGCGGCGGAGTTCTGGGCCCAGGCTCCTACCCTAAGCAATAATTAATTTTATTGTCTTCATTTTGGATGCTTAATTTAAGCCCTGTGCGTGTCAATCAATCAGGACAAAATACTCCGATTGCTTTCAATGACTTGGCCATTGTGTTCGTTGGGTTTTTATGTTTTACTCACAGATCAAATGTTCAATGATTATTTATGGGCTGAACTCCTGTGATAGGGAATTGGCTGGAAATTTAGTGAGGCTCTGGCAGAGGGAGCAGTAATGGATTCTGAGAGCCCGCAAGGCTGCTGAGGCTGCCACTCAATGGAGGGCTAGAAGGGGGTGAGGCCAGGACTAAGGGGTCTGCCTGGGGCAGGGCCGAGCTGAGCTACCCTGAGATGGATTCCTGATGGAAGAACAGAGGCCAAACAACAACAACAACAACAACAACAGCAACAGCAACAACAAAACAAAAATCAAAAACCTGGTGGGCTAAGGAATTTTGCAAGGCCAAGAATCTCCCTCACACAGCAGTTTGTCAGCTGTCAGCAGTGCCCCACAAGACAAAATCCCAAGGCTCGGTGTGGGGCTGCCTGCTGCAGCTAGCAGAAGTGCCCGGTTGTTTTCAGCTGAAAAGAGGAAAACATCAGATGTTGCTTTTCAAACAAAGACCCAGTTTCATGCTTAACACCACAAAGATGACTTGGTTTTCTGTTCTTAGGGAAGGGGGAAAAAAGGCCCAAAAGGAAAAAAAAAGAAGAAGAAAAAGAAATAAAACCTTTGTTCCTTTGAAGTAAGAGCAAGCTATGTGAAGTGAATTTTAACCAGGTTCTGCCAATATCTATCAGCACACAGCATTTCACGTGGTAGATAATAAGAGCCTGGAGAAAATGGCAGGCGAGAGAACGGGAATTCTGGAGACAAGCGCCAGAGCTTTCAACGTGGGGTCAGACAAGGCCTGAGGAGGCCTTTCAGAATGAAAGTTGTGAAATTTAAAAAAAAAAAAAAAAGAAAAGAAAGAAATGAAAAGTGCATTAAACCAAGAATTGGAAGTGGGTGTTAATTTTTCTTTTCAAGGGGGCCACTCAACTATTGAAAAATCAAAAACAAAAGCAAACACCTGCAGCTGGTACAGAGAAGACAAAATTTATAAAAATGAGTGGACGATGCAAGTAGTTATGACGTAATCATTTGGTCAGAGAGTTCATGAAGACCTCCTGTGGGTGAGACGGGGGCCAGGGTTCCTTTTCGTGTAGATAAGGGTAGACACTAAGACTGTCACAAATAAAAAAGCCGTGTGTCTTCCTCTACAGACCGGATGGTAGGAGGCTCTCTAGGACAGCCGCAGAGGGTAGGAGATAGTGTCTGCAGAATCAGCAGTGATCTAATCATGAGAGCTCCGTGGAAGGCTTCGGTGCATGCGCCCTTCTGAAAATCATGTTTTGTCGGTTGCTTTATGACACCAGGGGGGTTCAAGAGAAAAGCAAACCTGGCTACTGGTGATGCAAGGATGAGAGCGCAGGGGTCGGTGTCTAAAGCTGGCGCAGTTTCTGGAACACTAAAAGGAGAAGTCGGAAAGGCAGAAGTGAGTTCAACGGGCTGCTCTAGTAGGAGCCCCCCCCCCCCCCCCGTAAATTCTCCATCAAGGGAAGCCGGGGTTAGGAACCATATTGCATTGAGATTTACTGTCCAGACATGAACCACTTCTGTATTTCCCCACGGTTTAACTTGTTCTTTTCTGTACCTTGCTCCCCATCCCCACCTCCAGAGTTAGCTGTACAGAGATAGAAACAAGAAAGTTAGCTAACACAGGGAAAGGTAATGTGGGAGGAAGGGTGTTGGGGTGCAAGAGTAAGGTGCAAACGAAATCCTAACTCACCTGGCCCTGGGTGCAGGCATTGGCACCTCGCTAATGTAAGACCTCTCCTAGGCCCACACACACCCTGCAAACAAAATGCTTTCCATGTTTATCCCAAGGATGAAATCGCCAATGGTACCTGCCTACTCCGGGACAGATTTTAACTAGCGCACATAGAGAGTGCTGATGACTGTAATTGCATTTTGTTGTATTTCCTATTAATCTTGGAATAGAATTGCTGGGGGTTCAGGTCAAGACAGAGGATCCAGCAGCTTAGAAAGTAATTATTCTGCAAGAAAGATTCCATTTTAAAACTTGAATCTCAAACTAGGTTATCAGGCTAGTAAAGCGGCTGAACGTATCTGAGTTTTGTTCTTTTAGAGCAGAGGTTCTCACCCTGTGGGTCTTGACCCCTGGGGAGGGAGGTCACATATTAGATATTTACATTATGACTCATTACGGTAGGAAATTAAAGTTATGAAGTTGCAATAAAATTTTATGGTTGGGGGTCACCACAGCACGGGGAACTTTATCAAAGGGTCACAGTGTTCAGAAGGTTGAGAACCACTGTTTGAGACTACGAGTCAGGTTTCTGGACACTATCATTTCCGAATGAAAGGAAGTTTGAGTTACACATTTCCTGAGACGACCTTGACATTTTTACTTCCTGATATGAGAGAATGTATAGTTGTAGGGATGGAGTGTTTTTTTTTTCTTTTTTAATACCCGATTGTCTCCTTGGGTTGGATCACTGGTCTATGACTGGGTTATCATGAGAGGTTGTCATTCTAAGGGTGACTTCAGGCAAAGGTCTGTGTAATCGAGACTTAGAAAATGCTAGCGGTCATCATGCCGTCTGCGCCGATTTCCATGTGACTGTAGACTTCTGGCCCCACAGCCATTTCCATGGCTTCTACGCACAATAACCTTCCTGTAAAGTACCATCCACACATTCATCACCGAACCAAAGCCCTCTGATTTGTGTGTTAACGTCTGAGTTTAAATAGAAACCCTTATCAAATCCATTCTGAGCTCCCAAGTCCTTAGAGATGGTCCCGGCAACCCGGTTGGCAGCGAAGAGCAAAGCCAGAAATACAGTAACTTGTACAAACTAAACCCCCAGGGATATGGCTCCACCTTAGCGAGGAATCCATATAAGCTGAGACCGACTCCTGAATAAGCCAAGAAAATGAAACTCCTCCAGGAAAGAGATCCTCAGGGCTTGCGGGAGGCTAGTCAGCTGCGCATGCGCACACCGTCAGCCTGCTTGCAGTGTCTGCTCCACCCAAACTATCAACAGC
Organism: Microtus pennsylvanicus; assembly: GCF_037038515.1. Lineage (NCBI taxonomy): Eukaryota > Metazoa > Chordata > Mammalia > Rodentia > Cricetidae > Microtus > Microtus pennsylvanicus. The sequence continues at coordinate 30,395,428 of NC_134582.1, read as the reverse complement.
AGAGCTTCTTCCACATCAATTCTGCACCAATGATTAAAAGAAAAGACTGAAGTTTTAATGGGAAAAAGATAAATAATTACAGCTCTAATTACATCTTATTTACATGCTGACACTGGATTTGCCGTACGTTTCTGAGGCAGAAAATAGAAACAAACTACCAATTTCTGATCTACAGAAATACAGAATATAAAATAATACTTGATCATAATTGTATGTTTTTATATGCTAATATATACAGTACCAATTTGGAAAAAAATTAAGCCTAGAAGACAATTTTGAGATCATTTATTTTTGCATCACCCTTGTAGAGGAGAAAACTGTTCCAAAATTAGTTGCTTCTCCTCAACTCCCTAAAATATCTTGAGTCTCTCAACAGATCTCAGACTTGTGCGTGTGTGTTTGTGGGTGTGCACGCATGTGCACACACATGTGTGTTTGTGAGTACATGTGAAATTATCCTATCCTGGGACCACATGATTAAAAGGACTTGTAGATTGAATTATTGTCACCTTCTCTTGTATTTCTGATCGAAGACACCTGGATTGATACAATAGCATTTCTTGGATGTATCTGCTAATAGAGTAAATGTTGTAATCTTATTACTATGATTCCCCGAGCTTAATTTTTTTGTCAATATCTTATTATTGACTGTGGCTTTTCCTTATCATTAAACATAAAATGTGAGAAAGAGAAAATCTCGACTAGCTTGCAAGCAGTGAAAACGGTGTGGGTGTGGACAAATGTTGGGGCTCCAGATGACACAACACTTTCTATAAATGCACAGGAAGTGTTAACCAGATCCGAAATTATATTTAATATTCCGAATAGAGATATTTTTTTCACAATTAACTATCTAAGCATATTAAGACATGAGAACTTTTACTTAATTAGAAAGCTCCTCTAGTCCCCCCCTGATGTGGGAGGGTCTTCTGTTTTGTGTTGATTTCATTGGTTAATAAAGAAACTGCCTTGGCCATTTGATAGGCCAGCCCTTAGGTGGGTGGAGTAGGCAGAACAGAATGCTGGGAGGAAGAGGGAAGTGAGGCAATCACCATGCCTCTCCTCTCTGGGTCAGATGCCATGGAGCCAGCCACCAGGTCAGACATGCTGAATCTTTCCCGGTAAGCCACCACCTCATGGTGCTACACAGATTATTAGAAATGGGTTAAACAAGATGTGAGAATTAGCCAATAAGAGGTTGAAACTAATGGGCCAGGCAGTGTTTAAAAGAATACAATTTGTGTGTTGTTGTTTCTGGAGCTAAGCTAGCCGTGCAGCAGCTGGGTGGCATGAAAAGCAGGCCTGCTCGCCTCATCACTACATCCCCCCACCACACACACTTGGAAATCTCACCATTCACCTGCCATCTGAGGGTAATCATTAAAGCTGTCGTCCACTTTCACTTTCAGAAGCTCCTGCCCCAGGCAATAAATTCAAACCAGTTTACCAAAGAGATGAGAGTCAATCAAAGGATGCATGGGAAAGTAAGAACTAAGACAAACAATAAAACAGACAACTGTCTCAGGCACCTAATGGTCAGGCATGATAAAAGCCAAGCCTTTGGCCAGAACACTGTAACACCCTGGCAAACAGATAATCACCTTGCTAAAGCCAGGAAGCAAATATTAGTCAGACACCGAACAGTACAGAAAGTGTTCAGACATCAGAGCGCAAGAAAAGTACCAACAAGGTCAAGAAAATGTTAAACAGAAAGAGTATTGAAGAGCAGAGAAACTTTGATGCCCTTTTTGTTACAGGGAAATAAGAGGGAGAAGACTGCCTTGGGCTTTAAATCAAAGAGTCGCACTCAATAAACTGCTGTGCTTCGGTGAGATGACCCAGAAGATTGTTACAAAAGAGTTGGCTACTGTCATCGCGTGCGTGTGTGTGCGCGCGTGCATGTGTGTGCGTGTGTGCGCGCGTGTGTGTGTGCATGTGTGCGTGTGCATGTGTGTGCGTGTGTGTGCGTGTGTGTGCATGTGTGTGCGTGTGTGTGTGTATGTGTGCGTGTGCATGTGCATGTGTGCGCGCGCGTGCGTGTGTGTGTGCGTGTGTGTGTGCATGTGTGTGCGTGTGTGTGTGTGCATGTGTGCGTGTGCATGTGCGTGTGTGTGCACGCGTGCATGTGTGTGCGTGTGTGTGCGTGTGTGTGTGCATGTGTGCATGTGTGTGTGCGTGTGTGTGTGCATGTGTGCATGTGTGTGCGTGTGTGTGTGTGTGTGCATGTGTGTGCGTGTGTGTGTGTGCATGTGTGCATGTGTGCGCATAGGCGCAGCAAGAATATGCCATGGCACACACGTGGATAGAGAGAGTCCAACCTTGGGTTTCTGCCCACTTTGGCTCAGGCAGGATCTCTTAGTCACCACTGCCTATATCGGAGTGCAGGCCTGTGAACTTTTGGGGATTCTCTTGTCCCCGCCTTCCTCTTAATCTGGGACTGGAGTCTCAGGCCTGTCCTATTGAGTCTGGCTTTATGTACATTATGAGGATTTGAACTCAGGGCCTCCAGCTCACACAGTAAGCATGTTCCCCACTGCTATCTTCGTTCATTCATTCATTCATCCATCCATCCATCCATCCATTCATTCATTAATTCATTCATTCATTCATGCCCCGGCAATGCTTAAGCATGCATGAGCAGGCTGTTTAGGGCAGTTCTCTAGTTGTTTCTATCCTGAGCAGTCTTAGATGCTTGAGTTATTGTCATACCCAAGGTTCCACAGTCTTCCTGTCTATCCAGCATCTTTTGGGTCTTCCTCTTTGCTTCATCCCGTCGGTGTTATCTGCAGGTATCTGCCGTCATTCATTCTCATAATGTGACCTAAGTATCTCAAGCACTGTTGCCGCATCCTGTAGTTTACTTCCTTCTCTAGATGGAGATGTTTCTTAATGTGATGGTTGTGCAGCCTATCTCTTTGTGTGATGCTAGAATTCTCCCGAGAATACGGACACTGCTGTCTCCACAGCACCTATCTAGAAAGTTCCTTCTAGCTCCAGCTGAATCACTGTTTGGTTTTACCTGTATTCCTCTGTCCAGTGTTACCTTTGTCTGATTGTGTAAGATATTGTTCTGCACATTAATTTTGTTTGGTTTTTACTGTGTAAAGTGATAGGGTAAATTTGGTCTTGTTTTTCTCCTCATCAATGCTGAAAGTGGTGCCCCACTTTCTTCCAACTTGTACAGTTGCAGAGAAGAGATCTGCCCCTCAGTCTTGCTGTGTTTCTTTGCCGCTCTTTTTGTCTCCGGCTACTCAGTGGGTTTCCAGGGCTGGCTTGATTTTTAAGCAATTAGGTGTTCATGTGTCTTCGCGGGGTTTTCTTTAGACTTCATATTTCTCAGTGCTAATTGATCTTTCAGATCTGGGAGTTTGTAGTTTGCAACAGATCCGGATGATTATGCATTTTAATATTTTCACATCGCCCTTCCCAAGACTATATTTACACACACATCAGCATATTGCTATTGTGGGATGCATCCCGAGGCTGTGCTTCTCTCTAGTCTTTCACTTTTTTTCACCTCTGTTTATTTCGAATAGTTATTATTTGATTTTAAATTCTTGTCTTCTAAAATGTCTAACCAGTTGTGAATCCCCTCCTGTGCATTTTTCGCTATACTAAGATTTTAAATCCCTATTTGAGTCTTTTATCAAACATGGATTTCTATGGGACTGAACACAGTTACAAGTGTTTCTCAGCTAATTTGACAATTGTACCCTGTGTGCTTCTTATTTCTAATCGCCACACAACGTGACAGGTTTCCTTATGGCACTATCACACGTACTTCATTTTGTTCTTTTCCAGCCCCTGCCTCCTCTCCCCATTTCTCTGCAATTCCTAACCACTTGTCTGTTTTTTTCTCATTTCTACCTTTCAAGTCACGTGTAGTCTATAAACCTTCTCAACCCTAGTCTTCCCCTCTTTCATGGACCGCTTTCAGTGTCCTGACCTTTGCCCACACTCACTCCTGGTGAACGCACATATATAAAACTTAGAAAGCAGGAGATGCTTGAGATACAGCCTGTAGTATTTGCTTAGCTCACAATACCATATTTTCCAGTTATATCCATTCTCTTACAGTTTTCAGAATTTCATTTTGCTTTGCCACAATGAAATTTTACCATGTGTATGTAATATGTTTTTATTATTCATTCATCTGTTGATGGACTTTGAGGCTGATTCTGCTTTCTTGCTGTCATAAATAGAGTAGATATAAACCTGAATGTGCACATATCTTGGTGGTAGAATACAAAGTCCTTTGTGTATATATACATATATATGTGTGTGTATGTACGTAGATATACATACATTTTACATATATGTACATAGATATATTTATAGACAAAGAGGCAGATAGACAGATAGAAGACAAGCAGGCAAATAGATAGATAGATAGATAGATAGATAGATAGATAGATAGATAGATAGATAGATAGATTGACAGACTTCCAGCATTTGTTAGTATTTGTTTTCTGGATGATAGCCATACTGTCTGGACCATCCTAGAATTTTAAAGTAATTTATTTCATTTTCATAATGAATAAAGATGTTGAGCACTTTTCTAAATATTCACAAGCATTTGCATGTCTTTCTTTGAGAGTTTTTCGTTTAGCTCATTGGACCATTCACTGACAGTAGTGGGGATTGTTTACTGTTTAACCCCTGCAGAGTTTGTGCCTTCTAGATAGTGTCTCCTTGTCCGAAGTACAGCTGCCAAAGATTTTTTTCCTATTCTGTAGTTTGTCTTTTCACTCTGTTAAGAGGTTTTTACTTCTTTTTGGAATTTTTGGTTTTTTGAAATCCCATTTTTCAATTTCTGGGGCTGTTTCTTGCGCTAGAAGGATTCTATTCCCGAAAGTTCTGTGTCGTAGAGTGTTTTCCCTCAGCAGTCTCAACATCTAGGCTTTAAACTGAGCTCTTTGATTCACTTTTAACTGACCGTTATGAACAAAGAGCTCTGGATCAAGTTTAATTATTCTGCAGGTGAAATTCCAGTTTTGCTGGCACTATTAAATGAACGCGCTGGTTTTGATAGCCTTGTGAAAATTAAGTATGTCAGCTGTGCCATCTCTTAATGGACTTTATGAAAATCACTTCAGCTTAGACAGTGGCCAACTTAGCAGCAGTCAGGAAGAGCTACCCTAATGGATTTCTCCACCATCTGACTTACACAAGCCCTGAGTTCTGGGCCAGAGGAACCGTAAACACCAACCCTTTGTTTTACCTTAGAAAGTACAGCTTGGAGCTTGCCATATGACTTATGTTACAAATATGGAAACATCTTATCTGTCATACACCTTAAATGGCCAAGGAAATTTCCCATTGCTTCAAACATTTTCAGGAGATGCCTTGTTTGAGCATCTAAAACCATCTTCTCTTTTGTCCTCTGGGGTCTACTAGGCAGCACTTACACCTACGCAACTCTGAACACGTATCATTGATGTCTTGGTTTTCCTTATGCTCTGTAACCTTTCCTAGAGTGGCTAACCTTGAATACCAAAATTATCAATGGGGAAATCTTGCTTTTTCTTCATTCGTCATTTTCATTTGGCTTTCACTTTATGACCTAAGCTTAGGGTCAGACATTAGAAAACCAGTCAGTTGTAAATGTGTTAGGTGGTAAAGCAGCCACCGCACCATTAGTAGCCTCTCCCTTTCCCAGAGCTCACTCCCTGCTCTGAAGTGTTTAAAGCAAAAACACTTAGGAAAACCTTGGAGGACAAAATGCATTTTGGCTAAGTTAGCATGGCGTGCTGAGTGTCAAGGCGTGGAGATTAAAGCACACATCGTCTTTCTCCCTCACAAAGCTGTCCTACTTGTCATTTTAGGAAGCTGGCCTATGAAGTATGCGCTTTGATCATTTGTAATAGATTCTTTTTGATTGGCTGTCAATGTGAAAATTAAAACATCTTGTTGAGAAAGTACAACAGCAACTTTGGTAAATGAAAATTAACCATTTGTCCCCAAACTAAAGATAGCACAGTCTAAAAATATTAATCAACAGTCTAGAAAAATAGCCTACCTGTCTGTTTGCTTGTTTTTGTCAGAAATCATGTTTTAGCATTTAACTTTTGGTAAACTATCTTTAATACCATAATGTTCCTTTATGTATTGATCAAGGATTGGCTACAATATACCAGTGTAGTAAATGTAGTAAATAATTAAGGAAAATCCCATTCCTAAAGAAATGGTGTTCACATATTTAAATATGGATTCTGAAGGAGGAAATTGAACACAGAAACCGAAAAGGATTGATTGTTTTCATCACTTCAGAATGTTCCTAGTAATAGTTTCCCAAACTCCCTATGTGATGTTTCATGAGTGTCAAGAATAAATCAAAGAAAATGTCTTAGTCACATGTCCATCCCAAGTGCCTAGGCTGTCTGTGATGATTCATGTACTAGTCTTTCCTCTCCTGAAGAATATGTTAGAGGCTCCTTTAAGGGCAATCAATTTTGTCACCTACATTTAGTAAAGAGGCACAGAAGGTTTCATCAGATGCAGCATCAACAAATGATAACAAAAAAGGAAAGGCCAGTCATGTGTGAGGCACAGACATTTGTGGCAGGAAAACTCTACTATAACAAGAGTGTACACCATGCCTTTAAAGACTTTCTTGATTCTTTTTGATAGTTATCAGGCTGACAAAACTTTCTAGCCTCAAAGAGCTTCATCAAAGGTAGGCAATTTGTCAACACAAGGCAAAAATGTATGCATTTGCCAAGATTCTTCCTCCTTCTGTATAGTGTAATATCAGTGTAAGAAAGTTAACCAGAAGTGAAATTGTGAGGTGGGTGCCCAGATGGCTAAAGGCAGGTCCTGTGGGTGGGATGGCTGCAGAACTAGTCAAGGAAGCAAAGGAGGTAATACGTTTTGAAGAGAGAAAAATCAAAGAAAGAAGAAAGGAAGGAGAGGAAGGAAAAAACGAAGGAAGAAAGGAAGGAGGGAGGGAGGGAGGGCTAGGAAAAGAAAGAAAGAAATGAAGAAAGAAAGGAAGGAAGAGATAGAGAAAGAGAGAAAGAAAGAAAGAAAGAAAGGAAGGAAGGAAGGAAGGAAGGAAGGAAGGAAGGAAGGAAGGAAGGAAGGAGGACAGAAAGTGCTGGAAACAGTATACTACATGAAGGATAAGGAAAACTTAATTGACATTTTCAATGCATGTCTCTCAGTATGGGTAGTAATCCAGCTAACAAAAATCCCAACAAGCCCATCATAGCAGCAGAGTGGTGTTCTGAACTCTGCAGGAGACATCCACTTTTGTTGGGGTCTAAAATCCAGCCTAAGGTTCTTACTGATCTGAAAGGGATTCCTCTGCTCCGAAGAAATAACTGACTTTGGATGTTTTCCAGTTCTCGGAACTCAGGAAACCACAATACACTGTTAAATGAAGAAAGTCCATGAGAATTAAGGACAAAGTTTGGTTACCAATATTAAAATTACAGGAATTTTTACTGTGTAATAAAGGGGGAAAGACCCTGAAAATTAATTTCATAAAGTAATAAAACTTACTAAATCTTCAAGAATGTGTGGGCATCCAGTTTCAAGAAGTTCAAGGGAACCTAACTAAATCCAACAAAACCAGGCTTTGACCAAGGCATATTAAGTTAGACAAAAAGAAAATCCTAAAAGCACCAAGAGAAGGGGAGCAACTTATATGTTAGGAGAGGGTTTCTAAGCAGGACCCTGAAAGGCAAAATGAGAAAAAGCATTCAGTGCTGAAAGTAAGATGTTGCCAACTGATAATACTATCATCAGTGAACTTTTCATTGAAAGTGGAAGGAAAATTATTTCCCTTGGTCAGCAGAAAGGAAGGGAATCTATCACCACTAGTCAAGTCCTATAAGGAAACTTACAGATGTCCTACAATATAAAAGAAAGGATGATAAATCCCATCTTAAAGTCACAGGAATATATAAAATTTGCTTGAAGAACATATATATATATATATGTATATATATGTACATAAAATGAAGAGAAGTAAGCCTCAGCATGAGAGAAAACAACAGTCACAAAAATACATAATAAAAAAGTAGAAAACCAAAATATGCAAAGCAAGTGAAATTGAATTAGCAAGAAGGAAGTTTGTTCTTTTTTTTTTTTTTTTTTGGATTTTCGAGACAGGGTTTCTCCGTAGCTTTTTGGTTCCTGTCCTGGAACTAGCTCTTGTAGACCAGGCTGGCCTCGAACTCACAGAGATCCACCTGCCTCTGCCTCCCGAGTGCTGGGATTAAAGGCGTGCGCCACCACTGCCCGGCAAGAAGTTTGTTCTTATGAATAATAACTTTGCATGTCATTGGACCAAATTAATTAACTAGTTGAGTGGATAAAAGAATAAGACTCAACTCTTTACTGCCTGTATGAAACTCTTGAAAAAGAGAAGAGATGAAAAATACTATTTTGCAAATAGAAACCTAAAACAATGAAGGGTTTCTCTTGCTGTGAAGAGACAGCATGACTGCAGAAACCCTTAGAAAGAAAAAAAATTTAGTTGGGGTGATTTACTTTTTCAGAAGTTTAGGCCATTATCATCATGGAACAACACAATGACATGGAGACAGACATGCTACTAAAAAGTAGCCAAATATCCTACATATTGACTTGCAGGCAACAGGAAGTGGTCTGGCATACTGGGTGTACATTGGCATATATGAGATCTTAAAGCCCACCTCCACAGTGACAAACCTCTTCCAACAAGGCCACACCTCCTAATAGTATCATTCCCTTTGGGGGTCATTTCTCTTTCAAACCACCACAAAGAGTAAAGACTTTTACATAAAAGGAAGTAGAAAGAGATGAGGCCATTATATGTTGATGAAAGAAACATCTATTAAGAAGATAGGAAAGCAATCAGGGTTCCCTGTCCTGTGGGAAGTCCAAGGAACCCCCACCTCCATCCAGGTCTAGTAAGTTGAGCATCCAAACTGCTTAGGCTCCCACAAAGCCAGTGCGTGCAGTAGGATCGTGCTTTTCGGGCTGGGGGGGGGGGGACTTAGTTGGGGGAGGGGGAGGGAAATGGGAGGCGGTGGCGGGGAAGAGACAGAAATCTTTAATAAATAAATTTTTAAAAAAACCTGAAAAAAAAGAAAATAGCATTCATTAAAGGAAAAAATAGAAAGCCAAAAAAAAAGAAATCTTAAATAAATAAATAAATAAGATAGGAAAGTGAGAAGCATTCACACCCAACATGGTATCATTCAAATACAAAAAGCAAATTTTATTACATGGAAAGAGATAAATGACTCTTTGTAAGTAACCGAGATACCTCAGCATCTACTTTCTTCTATGGGCTGACCTTTGAGACAGATTTCAAAAAGAAACATCTATGTTAAGTTATACCATAGAGAAAATAGATGAGCAGACATTTACAAACCATTTCATCCAGCAACAGGAAAATACACATTCTTCTCAACACCCATGGGACATTGCCTAGGACAGAGATGATGTTAGGCTACATACCAAATCTCAAAACATTTTAAAGAGCTGAAATTGCATTATGTATTTTCATGGAACACAATAGAATAAACAATATGGAGAATAGAAAGCATAGAAATTCATAGAAATCACGTTTTCTTAAATAACCAATGATTAATGGAAGGAATTAAAAGAGAAATGGACTCTTTTTTATAGGCACTAATGAAGTGACAAATACAGTATTCACTAAACGTTCTGTAACCTCTTTCAAACAAAGCAATCAAATGGAGACCAAATGTTCAAATGCATGTAGCCATGGGGGTCATTTCTCAATCAAACCATCACAGGAGTCAAAAATAAATAAAAGTAAATAAGTGCACATAGATTGGAGGGTTCTGGTTCTTCTTTAGTGCTGGGAGGATGTTGGAAATAGTTGTAGGTAATCATATTTCACATTTGCTTAAAATTGTGTATAATACACACTTAAGTGAAGTTGTGACACTTAAGATAATAATGCATTCCATAAAAACCACAGATTATCTAACAAAAAAATTCCAGTATACTGAATAAAAACCTCTTTTGAGTTATGAGTCAGGGGAATCTAGGTGACTCCTGGAGCACTGTTATTTGCTGTTGTCCTTGCTTGCCTCTAGAAGTGGAAGGTAGGTCCTTCCCTTTGGTGACAGGACTTGAAGAATCTAAACTCGATCAAAAACCTCCTCCCTGAGGGGTACCCTTCTTCTACCAGAAGGTGCTGTAGAAGATTCTAAGGGAGGAAAACAACCAACAGCTCTTCCTGGCTGTGGTGGCTATAAACCACACTCATCAGCAAGGCAATGCAGCCATACAGAAGCAAAAGAAGCCTCTCTGGTTGTCGATAACCAACAGCTGTCTAATTAGACTTAAGGCTCATTCAACAGGAGTGAAATTCTTCCTGGTACTGGAGATCTAGGTTAGATCTTCTATGTCTACATTTTAAGCTGATTACACAAGGCAGTCACCTCCATAGGGTCCCATAGTAGTCTTTGGTATATTGAAGGACATTGGGTAGCTGGTTAATTAACCAAATTCTCTGAGGATTTTTTACAAAATATTAAATATATTATTTTCTCCTGAAATAGGATTCTTTAATTTTTTTGTTTTGATTGAACTATATATTTTTTCCACACCCCTCCCTTCCTACCCCTCCCTCTTGGGCCCTCTCCCATGATCCCCATGCTCTTAATTTACACAGGAGATCTTGTCTTTTTCTACTTTTCATGTAGATTAGGAGACATATGTGTCTCTGTAGAGTCATCTTTGTTATATAGATTCTCTGGGATTGTGAATTGTAGGCTGGAGTTTTTTTTGTTTGTTTTGCTTTATGTCTAAAAGCCACTTATGCATGAGTACATATTATATATGTCTTCTTGGGTCTGGGATACCTCACTCAATATGATGTTTTCTAGATCTGTCCATTTGCCTGCAAATTTCAAGATGTCATTATTTTTCCACTGTGTAGTACTCCATTGTGTAAATGTACCACATCTCCTTTATCTTCAGGCGAGGAACATTTAAGTTGTTTCCAGGTTCTGGCTATGAACATAGTTGAGCACATGTTCTTGTGGTATGATTGAATATCCTTTGGGTATATACCCAAAAGTGGTATTGCTGGGTCTTGATGTAGGTTGTTTACTAATTTTATGAGAAATCATCATACTGATTTCCAAAGTGACTATACAAGATTGAACTCCCACCAGCAATGGAGGAGTGTTCCATTTACCCCACAACCTCTCCAGCATAAGTTGTCATCAGTGTTTTTGATCTTGGTCATTTTTACAGATGTAAGATTGTAGTAATAAGAGCGGCAGGGCTGCGTCCCCGTCACCCTGGCCGCCTGCTAGCTTATGCCCGAAATAACAACACACAAACTGTATTCATTTAAACACTGCTTGGCCCATTCTCTTCTAGGCTAATTCTCACATATTAATTTAGCCCATTTCTAATCATCTGTGTGTAGCACCCCAAGGTGCGCTTACCAGGAAGATTCTAGCCTACGTCCATCCTGGATCGGAGCTTCATCGCGTGTGTCTGCCCAGGAAAGGATGACGTCTCTGAGCTCACTTCCTCTCCCTCCCAGCATTCTGTTCTGTTTACTCCTCCCACCTATGTTTTAACCTATGAGAGCCAGCCAAGCAGTTTCTTTATTACTTAACCAATGAAATCAACAGATTGATATGACACTCCCACATCATAAGATGGATTCTCAGGGTTGTTTTGATTTGCATTTCTCTGATGGCTAAGGATGTTGATCATTTCATTAAGTGTCTTTCAGCCATTTTTAGATTCCTTTGTTGAGAGTTCTCTGTTTAGGTCTGTACCCCATTTTTTTGTTGGATTATTTGTTCTTTTCATGACCAATTTCTTGACTTCTATATATATTTTGTACGTAGGGTTGGTGAAGATCTTTTCCCATTCTGTAGGCTGTTGTTTTGTCTTGTTGATTGTATCCTTTGCTTTACAGAAGCCTCTCAGTTTCAGGAGATCCCATTTATTATTGTTTCTCTCAGTGTCTGTGCTGTTGGGGTTATATTTAAGAAGTGATCTCCTGTTCTAATGCATTCAAGTGTACTTCCCACTTTCTCTTCTATGAGATTCAGTGTGGTTCGTTTTATGTTGAGGTCTTTGATCCATTTGGACTTGAGGTTTGTGCATGGCGATAGATGTGGATCTATTTTCATTCTACTACATGTTGATCTCCAGTTATGCCTGCACCATTTGTCAAAGTCATTTTCATCATCTAATGAGATGATCATGTGAATTTTTTTCCAGTTTGTTTATATTATGGAATACATTGACAGATATTCTTATGTTGAACCATCCCTGCTTTTCTGGGTTGAAGCCTACTCGGTCATGTTGGATGATTTTTCTGATGTGTTCTTGGATTCTGTTTGCCAGTATTTTATTAAGTAATTTTGTATCAATGTTCATGAGTGAGATTGGTCTGTACTTCTCTTCCTTAGTAATGTCTTTGTGTGGTTTCGTTATAAGGTAATTGTAGCTTCATAAAAAGTTTAGCAATATTCTTTCTGTTTCTATTGTGTGGAACAATTTGAGAAGTGTTAGTATTAGTTCTTCTTTGAAAATCTTGTAGAATTCTGCCCTGAAACCATCTTGTCCTGGGCTTTTTTTTTTTTTTTTGATGACTTTCTATTTCTTTAGCAGTTATACGTTTATTTAATTTGCTTATCTGCTCTTTATTAAATTTTGGTAAGTGATATTTATCCAGGAAATTGTCCATTTTCTTTAAGTTTTCTAATTTTGTGGAGTACAGATTTTCAAAGTGTGACCTGATGTTTCTCTGAATTTCTTTCTTGTCTGTTATGTCCCCCTTTTCATTTTTGATTTTGTTAATTTGGATATTCTTTCTCTGCCTTGTGTTTAGTTTGGATAAAGATTTGTCTATTTTGTTGATTTTTCTCAAAGAACCAACTCTTTGTCTCATTGACCCTTTTATTGTTTTCTTTGTTTCTATTTTGTTGATTTCAGCTCTCAATTTGATTATTTCCTGTAGTCTAGTCCTCCTGTGTGAGTTTGCTTTCTTTTGTTCTAAAATTTTCAGGTGTTCTGTTAACTCACTAGTGTGGGATTTTTCCTGCTTTTATATGTAGGCATTTAGTGCTGTGAACTTTCCTGTTAACACTGCTTTCATTGTGTCCCATAAATTTGGGTATGTTGTGTGGTCAATTTCATTGAATTTTAGGAAGTCTTTAATTTCTTCATTGGCCATATAGGTGAGCATTGTTTAATTTCCATGTGTTTGTGGGATTTTCTGAAATTAGTGTTGCTGTTGAATTCTAATTTTAAGTCATAGTGATCCAATAAGATACATGGGGTTATTCCATTTTTTTTTGTATCTGTCGAGGTTTGCTTTGTTGCGTAGTATGTGGTCAATCTTTAAAAAGGTTCCGTGAGGTGCTGAGAAGAAGGTATATTCTTTTGTTTGGATGGAATGTTCTATAGATGTCTGTTAAGTTCTTTTGCGTCATAACATCCGTTAGTTCCCTTATTTCTCTGTTAAGTTTCTGTCTGGCAGACCTGTTCTATGGTGAGAGTGGGGTGTTGAAGTCTCTCACCATTAGTGTATAGGGATTAATGCTGTGATTTGAGTTTTAGTGGGTTTCTTTTACATATGAGGGTACCCTGGTATTTGGGGCATAGACATTCAGTATTAAAAATTCCTTTTGATGAATTTTTCCTGTAACTAATATGAAATGTCCTTCTTTGTCTCTTTTGATTGATTTTAGTTTTAAGTCTATTTTGTTAGATATTTGGATATCTTGTTTCTTAGGTCCATTTGATTGGGAAAATCTTTTCCCAACTGTTTACTCTAAGGCAAGGTCTGTCTTTGAGATTGAGGTGTGTTTCTTGTATGCAGCAGAAGGATAAATTCTTTTTTTGTACCAATCTGCTTGTCTGTATCTTTCTATAGGTAAGTTCAGTCCATTTATATTAAGGAATATTAATGACCAGTGATTGCTAGTTCCTGTTATTTTTGTTTTCATTGTTGGTAATGTTATTTTATGTGTTTTCCCCTTATTTAGGATCTGCTGCTGTGAGATCATCTATTGCTTGTGTTTTTGTGGATGTAGCTAACTTCCTTGGGTTGGAGTTTTCTTTCTAGTACTTTGTGTAAGGCTGTGTTTGTGGGGCTAGGTACTGGTTAATTCTGGTTCTGTCATGAAATATCTTGTTTTGTCTGCCTATGGTGATAGAAAGTTTTTCTCTGTATAGTAGTCTGGGCTGACATCTGTGGAATCTTAATGTCTGCATAACTCTTGACCAGGACCTTCTGGCTTTCATTGTTTCCATTGAGAAGTCAGGTATAATTCTGATAGGTCTGCCTTTATATGTTACTTGGCCTTTTCCCTTTGCAGCTCTTAATAGTCTCTCTTTATTCTGTATATTTAGTGTATTTATTGTTATATGGCAAGGAGACTTTTTTATTTTTTGATCCAGTCTATTTGGTATTCTGTAAGCACCTTGTACCTCCATGGGCATATCTTTCTTTAGGTTGGGAAAGCTTTCTTTTATGATTTTGTTGAATATATTTTCTGTGCTCTTGAGTTAAACTTCTTCTCCTTCTTCTATACTTACTGTTCTTAGGTTTGGTCTTTTCATGGTGTCCCATATTTTCTGGATATGTTTTGTTAAACTTTTGTTAGATTCAATGTTTTCTTAGACCGATGAGTCTATTTCCTCTATTGTATCTTCAGCACTTAATATTCTCTCTTCAATCTCTTTTATTCTGCTGTTTTATGCTTGCATTTGTGGTTCCTGATCATTTTCTCACATTTTCTGTTTTAAGAATTCCCTTGGTTTGTATTTTCTTTATTATCTCTATTTCGGTTTTAAAGTTTTGAATCATTTCTTTCATCTGTTTTATTGCTTTTTCTTGGTTTTCATTAAGGGATTTCTTCCAATTTTTTGTTTGTCTTTTTTTCCATTTACTTGAGGGAATTTTTCATTTTCTCTTTAAGGGCCTCAAACATTCCCCTGAAGTTATTTTTTAGGTCATTTTCTTCTATAGTGGGTTGTTCATGTCTTGCTGTTGTAGAGTCATTAGGGTATTTTTTTTTTGGTGTTGTGTTGATCTTTGTGGTGTTGAATATGTTCTTACCTTGTCTACCCATCTTTTCCTCTGATTGGCGTAGTTGGGAGTGTTTCATCCAGGTGCTAATGGCTCTAAGGCTCAGATGGTTGCTGCTCATGGTGTAGTCAGGGTCACCTTTCCAGTCACCCCGAAGGTCACATGGTATTCCCAGAGGTGGCTCAGAGCTTCTGGGTGTTGCTCTGCAATCCCAGAGGTTGTTTGGGCCTGCTCCCATAGAGGTGGCTTGCTCAGGCCTGGTCCTATAGAGGTGTCTTGCTTGGACCTGGTCCCGCGGATGTCCTGAGGAGGTCTCTGTTTTGCCCGGTCTTGCAGTGGTCCCTGTCTTGGGCCTGCTCCCTTGGCAGTTGCTCCCTGGTACCTGCTCCTGCAAAGGACTCTTGCTCTGGCCTGCTCTGGCAGAGGTTGCTGGCTCAGGCCTGCTCCCACAGAGATCAGAGTTCTTTTGCTTGGGTCTCCTCCTGCTGAGGTTGCTGGCTTGGGCAGAATTTAGTGGTGATCCACAGTCCTCTGTGTGTGTGGGTAACTGGAACTAAATCCAGCAGCCAAGGGCATTCCTGAAATATGATTTTAAGGGAAAAGAATGTAATACAATGTCAAGCATTTGCCATTTTATCAACTTGACCACAAAAATCTCATAACATTTACCATTTTGGAATTCAAATGTCATCATAGCATTCTCTGATTACTGTTGACTTACTGTATGTGAAGGACTGAAACACAGCAGAGGAACACACACACACACAAACATACACACAAACTACCAAAATCACTTACATTTTAGTGAGAAGTATAAAACTCTTGGTCAGAAACCACATTTATTTTGTGAACTCATTCCACAAAATCACATGCATTTCAATTATTATAGATCTCCTGATACGACTAAGTTTTCATTTTTTCTCATACTTTGCTGCAAAGATTATAGCTATTGCATAATTGCTTGTTATGTATTATGCTTTCTAAACCATGTGGTATATTTTTCCTAAATGATGTTTAGAAAAGTAGTGGTTAAGCTGTCACAATACAGCTTGACATTTTCAAACAACTGGTTAGACTGAAGAGCTCAGATGTTTGGAAATGAACTATGAAATAATGTTAGGGAAATTTTTACCTCCCTTCTACATTTAGTGATAGAAACTAGTTCAGGTGAACTATTTATCAAGAATTTTTTTTGTTTCAAATCACCCTTGTTCAAATTTATATTCTCACAGATATGAGAATTATAAGGGATTTATCTGAAACACTTGTTTTTCAAGCACATGAGACCTACTAAAGAAGAAAGCTTGCGTAAGGCAGCAAATTGACTCGAGAGACTGGAGACTCCCTTGAGATTTTGTGTTGACTGAGTGAAAGGAGCAACCAAGCAAAAGCACCGTGGTTGGTTTCCCATTTGTCTTTGGAAGAGGGAGGATTAGTAAATCCTTCCTTTTTCTTTTCTGTGACTAGGTTTTAATTTCTACTCACACATCCATGCCAAGTCAATTGTTCTCTAAGGTTTTTCAAAATAATGTATGAAATATTTATTGTAGTAGAATGTTTTCCTTCTCTGTTCCAGAAAGCTTAAAGTGACCAAATAAAACTCATCATTCAGATACAAGCCATTTTGAACAGGCCATAAAAATGACTGATTCTATTAACCGTTGAATCAATAAAGTAGAGTCTCCTTTAGCTCCATGGGAATTACATGATAGCGTTTTCCTTTTCATCAATAACTCTGAATATATCTGTGTTAATAAATGCCCCATATTTCTCATCACAGCCTGTCAGAAGGGGAGGAGAGTCCCAGCCCCCTGATTTTATTCACTAAGAGACTCAGTGGACACAGACCATGGAATCTTCCTCAGAGGCAAAGAAAGTGACTCACAAAGGCAAATTAAATTATTTTGAATAAACGAAAATAAAATTCTATACCTTCCTTATCTTCTATCATTCTATTTCATAGGGACATTGTTCTGAATCATTTTTCTGTTTTTCTTGTTGGCATGTTGTTGTCTCTTCTATTTTGGTTTATTCTGCTCATCTTCTTTATCTGTCATAGGTAGATCTTTCAGTTACATCTCATAGATATTTGTCAATAAACAAGTCATATAGTGAAGACAAACCTACCTAAAGATCCCTTAGTTTCTTAGTTTGTGACTTTTAAAAGTCCAATCTTTATTACACACACACACGCACTTGTGTGTCTATAAATTTCCAGGAAAAATAACAACTTTAATATGAAGATATTTTATTTCATGTGTGCAAATTGTGAACAATTTCAAACTCATGGTGAACTTAGTATTTTCTATCAACTTTAATGTGTTGACTAGTGACAAATAATTAAGGTTGGTAGATAACAGTAAAGGTCAAAATTCTACTTGTACACATACATCCGATTTATTTTTTAATGAAAGTTGTTCTGGTTTGCTTTCTGATACTATGACAAACAGCATGGCCAGAAGAAACTTGGGGAAAGGGGGTTTATTCTAGAGAGCAGGTTATAGTTCCTTATTGAAGGACACCAATGCAGGAGCTTACGGCAGGACTCTGGAGGCAGGAACCTAAGCAGAAACCATAGAGTAATGCTGCTCACTCGATTGCCCTCTTCACCCCTTGCTTTCTCAGCTATTTTTCTTCTGCAATCCAGGCTGACCTCCCCGGTCATGACACCACCCTACAGTGGACTGAGCCCTCTTAGCTCAGTTAACAATTAGGCATGCTCCACAGACGTGCTCACAAGCCAATCTGGTAGAAGTAATTCGTCAACTGAGGTTCCCTCTTCCCAAATGACTCAAGTCAAATTGAGCAAAACTAACCACCACAAAATTCAGCTCAAAACCTGAGATTCCTGCAATGACCAATACTTAGAGATATCAATCTTTGGTTTTCATTTTGACTCTTTTCTTGGCTATGAGTGATCTTTTCCTCAATTACCAAGGATGCTGAATCATTGTCTTGTTTTTTTCTGGCCATTTTTGTATTCCTTTCTGTTGGAATGTTTATTATTGATTTATATAAGCTTGTTAGATATCATATACTTTTCATATTTTGCACAATACTTTTGCCTAGTCTATGTTTTACCCATTCCCTTTTAAAGTAATTTTTGAGCTGAAATTCTTAATTTGGGTGATGCAATTCATTAATTTATCACTATCATGAATGTTATGGGTATTCTAAGAGAACTTTATCTATTCTATGATGTCATGATTTTAGTGTGCCCCCTACAAATTTAAGTGTTGAAATTTAATAACAAATATAGAGATAAGACCTTCAGGAGGTGAGCTGACCATAAGGACTCTTCCCTCTCAAATGGAAGGTTGTTAAAAAATAACAACAACAACAAAAAAAACCAAACAACAAAAAAAAAAACAAAAAGCTCTGTCAACAGTCAACCAGTCTGTTGTTTCAGCTTCAGCTGAGCCAGGACACAGCATCCTCCTCCTGGTGGAATTCAGCCATCAGGTGCCATCTCAGAAGTGATTATTCGTCCTTCATCAGAGATCTAAGACTAGCAGCTGGATTTTGGACTTTCCAGCTCCTAGATCTGTGACAAAAAGATTCTGTTCTTTCTGGATTCTTGATAGAGGTTTCTGTCCCACCAGGTCCCACAGCCATTTAGTCCCAAATAAACACACAGAGGTCTACATTAATTACAAACTGATTGGCCCAATAGCTCAGGCATTTTATTAATTAATTCTTATAACTTATATCAGCCCGTAATTCTTGTCTGTGTTAGCCATGTGGCTTGGTACCTTTTTTGGTGGTGCAGTCATATTTTCCTTGCTCTGTGTCTGGCTTCCTTTGCGTCTGGGTGATGACTGCAGACTGAAACTTTCCTCTTCCCATAATTCTTGTTGCCATGCCTCTACTTCCTGCTTGGCTACTGGCCAATCAGCATTTTATTAAAAATAATACAAGTGACAGGATAAAAGACCATTGTCCCACAGCACTGGATGACCTACTTCGTGATATTTTGCTGTCACTAATGGACAAGATATCTGAATAGTCTCCTAAAGTTTCCTTCAAAGAACTTTGTAATTTTGAGTTCCACATTTGCAACTCTGGCTACCTCAAAATTAACGTCTGTGGATGGACAGAGTAGATGGTCATTCATCTCTCCCTGTGCCAGGACCACCCATGAAAAGGGCATTACTGTCCATTATGGATTTTCCTGTACCTTAATCAAAACTCAGTTTGGGGTACATACATGCATGTAGAGGTGTATTTTCAGAATTTTATGTTCTTTTCCTTGATCTAATGTAGTGTGAAAGCATACTGTCTGGATTGCTGTAGCTTTGTAAAAGGTCGTGATGTCAGGTAAATCTTTTAAATTGTGTTTGGCATATTATACATCCTTTTCATTTCATTTAAAATTTTGTTTTTGTTTACTTGTATGTGCGTGTGGTGTATGCCTCTCTGTGTGTGTGTGTGTGTGTGTGTGTGTGTGTGTACACATGTGGAGACCAGAAGTTGATGTTTGGTGTTATCACTACCACACATTTTATTTTGTTTTAATTTTATGTGTGTATGTGATATGTGTTGTAAGACACATGTGTACATGTGCATACCCATGTACATGTATATAGAGGCCAGACGAGAACATTGAATGTCCTGTTGAATTCCTCTCTGTCTTATTCCCTTGATACAAAGTCTTGTACTAAACTTGGAACTTGCTCTTTTACAATGAGACTTAGCCAACAAACTCCTGTCGTCATCCTGTCCCTACCACCCACCCATGAATCCACCCAGCTTTTACTGTGTTAGGGATCTGAACTCAGGTACTCATCCTTGAACCACAAGTGGCCTTAGCCACTGAACCATCTCTCCAGCCCCTCCATCATACATTTTGAGGAGTCAGTCAACTTTCACTTAATCTGTTTGCTGTTTCACCTAGGCTGACTAGCCAGCAAGAGCCCAGGACCCACCTGTCTCTGCCTGTCTGGGGCTAGTGGTCCTAGTGACTATAAGAAAGCAGACTGAGAAAGCCCTTGGGAGCAAGCCTGTTAGCAGCACCCCTCAATGGCCTGTGTATGAGCTCCTGCTTTGAGGTTCCTGCCTTGTTTGGGTTCTTTCCTGGATTCCCACAATGTACACCAAACAAACCCTTTACACTCCAACTTGCTTTGGTCATGGTGTTTCATCGTCATATAGTAACCCTAACTAGGACAAAAGCCATCAGGCAAAATAAAAAATGTCCTGTTCTGAAGTTAATTTGTCTCAAATATCACATACAGTGATTGGGTGGTAACACAGGATTGATTCATTTATTGATTTTTTTTTAATTTTTATTTTTATTTTATTTTTTTTTTAAATATTTATTTATTTATTATGTATACAATATTCTGTCTGTGTGTATGTGTGCAGGCCAGAAGAGGGCACCAGACCTCATCCCAGATGGTTGTGAGCCACCACGTGGCTGCCGGGAATTGAACCCAGGACCTTTGGAAGAACAGGCAACGCTCTCAACCGCTGAGCCATCTCTCCAGCCCTAATTTTTATTTTTAGAGACAGGGTTTCTCTGTGTAGCTTTGGGGCCTGTCCTGGAACTAATTCGTGTAGATCAGGATGGCCTTGAACTCAAAGAGATCCCTCTGCCTCTGTCTTCTGAGATTAAAGGGACGTGCCACCACCGCCTACCAACAGTGTGTATTTTTACACCTCTTTTTTTTCCTTCAAGTTATTTGTGCCTCCTATAAATATTTAATAGTTGGTATTGTGTTTAAATTTAATCTAGAAATCTCTGTCTTATAAATAGATACTGTCTTATAATTTATATAATAAATTAAATCTTATTTTATATAATAAATAAAATCTTATTTTATTAAAATTTGCCAACTTAGTGGTTTTTGTTTGTTTGTTTGTTTTTGTTTTTCAAGACAGTGTTTTTCTGTATAATAGCCCTGGCTGCCCTGGAACTCTCTTGTAGACCAGGCTGACCTCAAACGGACAAAGATCTGCCTACCTCTGCCTCCTGAGTGCTGGGATGAAGGTGTGTGCCACCATCTCCTGGCTAGTATTTGTTTTGTTTATTTAAATTCTCTGTATCTCTGCCTTTTTCTAAAGATTAGATTAAATATTTTTGAGAATTTAATTAATTTCATTTTCTAATTTTAACTCGTGATTTTACTCTTTAATAAGGCAACGGTTAAAAAGTAATTTGTGCACTTCAGGACTTTGTGCTGTTATGTGTGGTATAAACCTCATAAAACATTGCTATTGTTTTTTGCTTTAAGAAATTGTATTTTAAGCCTAGCAGTAGTGGCACACGCCTTTAATCCCAGCACTCAGGCGGCAGAGGCAGGCAGATCTCTGTGAGTTCAAGGCCAGCCTGGTCTACAAGAGCTAGTTCCAGGCAGGACAATTAGGTCTGTTACACAGAGAAACCCTATCTCAAAAAACAAAAGCAAAATGAGAGAGAGAGAGAGAGAGAGAGAGAGAGAGAGAGAGAGAGAGAGAGAGAGAGAGGCTGTATTTTACAATAATAAAAGCCTGTACCCCAAAAACAAAAGGAGCAAAGGAACAGCCCGTGGATTCTACTCGGCATCATTCTCTGCAGCATGTGTATTTCCTTCTTGACCTTCTCTTTATGAGGACTTCTGGCGAGAATTTATTTTGGCATTTTGTTACCTGTAATTACTATTTTGCATTTCCTCTTACAGGTTTTTTTTTTTTTTATAGTATACGGAACTCTAGTTTGACATGCATATTTTGGTTTTCCTGGCACTTTTAGTACTTCTTCCTTTGTCTTCCAGCTGGCACTGTTTGGTGATAATTTACTTCTGTTGGCCCCTTGTTTGCATATGTCATGGCCCCTTTGTTTGCATATGTCATTTTCCTTGGCTAGCACTACTTTTGTCTTGGGTTTGCAGCCTCTGGAAATAACTGGTTTTCCTTTGTGCTTATCCTGATTAGACCTGCTGAGTGGTTTTATATTTTCAACAGTTTTAGAAACTCTGTAGGCACTCTCTTGTTAAATATGACTCCTCTTTCCTTCTTTACATTCTTCTCCTGGGACTATTTGGAACGATTTCATAGCTCTTATGTAATTTTGTTGCCTTCCAAAAATGATTATTTTTTAATCCAGTATTTTCTATTGAATATTTCATGTTCTGAATAACTTTCTCTGCTGTGGCTAATATGATCTTAACTCTAACCAATGAGCTCTTGAGATCTGATGTAATTGCTTCATTTTTCATGTTTCTCTTTAGTTTGGTTTTGGAGGAGTCCAACTTCTTCAAGATGCTGTGCACTATTTCAACTATACATGTTACTGTTTTCTCGTACTTTTAGGCAACCATCAACTCCAAGGCTTGATCCATCTACATATCTACTTCAATATGCTGGTTTCATCTCTTGACCATGGATAGCACTTGCTGGCCTTGCTGTGTGCTTTATACTCTATAAATGCATTCCTGATCTGAAAGAAAATATAGAAGTAATTATATTTATCCTCAGATACATGTCTCTTTCTATCTGTGTACTAGAGGCAGGACGGTCGATCTGCTCTATGGGTTAGCTGGGTCTGAAGCTTACTACAGTTTTTATTTAATTAAATTATTTTTCTATGTGCTGTTTGCCACTGAGGATAAAACTCAGGACCTCAAACATGCAGAACAGCACTCTGCCATTGAGCCACACCCCAGCCCTTGACTGTGGCTTTGATTTTACTCCCTTGACCACTGCTTCAGAACATTGGTAGAGAGAGCTAATTTCCTATCAACCAGTGCTGTAGTCTGAGCGGAGTGCTTTCAAGAGTCGGCTGGCATTTCCCAGCCAAACCACTAACTTCAGAACCTTGAGCAGCATCCCCACAATTTACCTCCCAGTTCAAAGATTTTCATTTCTTCTTGGTCTTTCTCCTCCCTTAGCCTCATTACTTGCTGTACCTAAGGAGATCTGCACCAACTTCCATGTCCCTTCTCCACTCCTTAGAGAGCTGACAGGCGTATATTCACGAAAGAGTTTAACGCTTGAAAATGGTTCTCTTTGTCTCCTGTCCATCTTCAGGCTCAGACAGAAAAAGCCTGAAGCTACAGGGCAGGCAGAGATTTCTGTGAGCTTTCTGCCACTCCTAAACCTTTAGTATTTAAAAATCAAGCTTGCCTGAAGGGACTTGTCTCAGCGGCTTAACTCAGGGTTATCTGAAGAAGATTGTCTTAGAGGCAATATCACATAAGGACTTCACATAATTTTTTGAAAATTATGCAATCGGCAGTTTGATCAAATATGGCTTTGATGACGTCGTTTTATTTGGTGGACCATGATTAAAATATCATTGCTAAACCCTCTAATGTTATTGCTAGATAGCTTCTTGGCCTAGTGGAACTATGTCGCAAGGTGATTGTTGATCCTGTCTTTGCTTCTTCATTGCTTACGAATGGAGCCTGGGACTATCATGTGACTCCATTACTTCAGTTTTCTCTGGCAGTTCGTTATCTACTCTAGGGAAAATGATAGAATTAATAAGTCTCTAAAGTACTTGGAAACTTTTAAACAGGTACTATGTAAACCTAAGCAGTCATTTCCATACACAGTTTCCATTTAAATATTATTCTTGTAATTCAATGTAACATCACAGAGTTTTCAGTTTTATAACGTCCATCACCGTGCAGGTAAGGACCAGTTAATGACTTGCAGAGCTAGCCTTTTGGGTTCCAAACAAAACACTAATAAAAGGCACACCAGCTGCACTGTAGTCCTATGGTGCCGTGATCTGAACACAGAGGAACTGGCACACAGCTGTTAATATGCGAGAAGGAAAACACATTCTGTGGAATTCACGCTCCCTCCTTTTAAATCAACACCAGCCCTTAGATTTGTGTCTGCACTCACATCCCCACATGAGCGATCCTTAAAGAAGACGTCTCTTATAGGAAGACCAGACATGAGGTGGCTGTTGGTCAAAAGGCACAAGGCAGGATGTATTCTTTCTGAAGTCTAAATTAAGAGGGTGTGCTTCCCAGCACGGCAGGACCACTAAGAACAGCCCTGACTCTCAGCTCCTCCCTCTTCTAGAGACAGCCGCTTCTTTTTGTGCAGTGCCAGCCTCGTTCCAGAGCCACAATGGCGGAGTTCGGAGTGAACGGATTTGGCTGTATTGGATGCCGGGGCTGCCTTCACTTCTGGCAAAATGGAGATTGTTGCCATCAATGACCCTTTCATAGACCTCAACTACATGGTCTACGTGTTCCAGTATGACTCCACCCATGGCAAGTTCAAAGGCACAGTTAAGGCTGAGAATGGGAAGGTTGTCATCAACAGGAAGGCTATCACCGTCTTCCAGGAGCGAGATCCTGCCAACATCAAATGTACTAGGTCAAAAGTATCCAAGCTATTGTTCTAGACTTTTAGATAAGACTCACAGGAAAATTGATTGATTGATTTTTCTGCTTGTATCATAACTATTTATTAGCATATAAAAGGCTGAGTCTCTAAGGTCATAGCTTCCTCTAACGATAATATATGAAAATATGTATTAGAAGCAGCCTTCTTAATGATAACAATTTTACAGGCTAATTGCTTGCCAGTTTTAAAATTGTGTGTGTGTGTGTGTGTGTGCGCACGTGCACATGCCCGTGTGTGTGCAGGCACATGTGTATGTGTTTTGCTTGATGTTGAACTCACATGAAAAGTGGCCGTTGTTACAAGGAGAAGGCTGCTTGTTTGTACTGGCCAGTCGGCTAGCTTATACCCGAAATAACAACACAGAAACTATATTAATTAAAACACTGCTTGGCCATTAGCTCTAGCTTCTTATTGGCTAACTCTTACCCATCTCCACTAATCTGTGTATCACCACATGGCTATAGCTTACCAACAAGATTCTAACCGGCGTCCATCTGAGGTAGAGGATCCATGGCTTCTCCCCTGACTCTGCTTTCTTCCTTCCAGCATTCAGCTCTGTCTTCTCCGCCTACCTAAGTTCTGCCCTATCAGTCCCAATGAAAGCAACACACAAACAGAAAGAACTCCTACACCAAGCTGTGACAGTTCTAATAATTGCTAACACGTTGTTTGTAGTTGTATTAGGACGAGAACCTTTAATCTGTGCATTGTTTTTCTGCCGGAATCTCTTCAAACCATTGGACTGCTTTAATGAGGAGTGAACTTTAGAGTGGAGACATAGTGGACAGACCTCCTCACACAGGTGCTGCCACAGGCTGTAACAGGCAGAAGATTCTGACAGCCACGGGACAGTGTGATGCGCTAACTGGGTCAGCGGGCTTGCATTCTCTTCACATGTCAGAGATTGGATAAGAATCCATTTCCCATTTTGTGTGAAGAGGGAGAGATTCTAACGCTTTAATTTTGCATTCTGTCGTGTTCACCCACCGAGCTGTGTCTGCTCCTCTGGAACTCAGAGGCCTAAATGATTCATCTCTGAAAATGGAAAAGGAGAGCGGTGACTAAAGCCAGGGAAGGTGCTGTCATTAATTCTCAAGTACATCATGTTCCACGTGAAAATCAAATTGAAAATCAAGAAAAAGATGACAACACAGGCGAGGATCAAATTACATTAATTTCTGGTGATCTTTATCTAAAGAGACCAGACAGTTCCTTTCCCAGAGGACGAGAAACCAGAGTGACATCCTGAGAGGTAGCTATCTGGGTGTATTAGCAGCCGGCCGTGGAACGATGAGCTGATGGTGAGGGCATAAAAATGAACGTGGGGATGGGAACACTCAGATTGCTTCACTGAATATAGTTGGATACACAGTGGAAATCAAACTGGAGAAAGAGAGAGAATCCTAGTTATCGGTGAGCAGGAGCGTGGTTGCTTTTGTTGTCAGATAAAGTTGTGATAGAAGCCAGGGCAGTTATCCTCGGATACAGTCCCTGGGCACTTCCATCACTAATAAGATCAACCCACTCTGGGTCGTGGCAAAGAAGCTTTCTCCTCTGCTCCAGCTGAGAGGCCCTGTGGTATAACCTACTCCTCTGTCCCAGAACCATCAAGCCCCAGCCGCAGCTCCTCTGCACCCTCTCAGGAATTGCCAAGTGCCAGAACAGCTTTGCCCTATGCTATCCAGCCCAACATATTTCTGAGACATTAGAAAACAGTTTTCGGGGCTGCAGAGATGGCTCAGCAGTTCTGAGCATTTGCTGCCATTGCAGAGGATCTGAATTTGGTTTCCAGCTCATGTGTTGTGGCACTCACAAGTTCCTGTGACTTCTAGAGGAGCCAATGCCTCCTTCTGGGCTCCGCGGGTACCTGTAACCTCCCCCTTCTCTCTCTCTCTCTCTCTCTCTCTCTCTCTCTCTCTCTCTCTCTCTCCCTCCCTCCCTCCCCCTCCCTCCCTCCCTCCCTCCCTCCCTCTCTCTCTCTCTCTCTCTCTCTCTCTCTCTCTCTCTCTCTCTCACACACACACACACACACACTAAATAAGTAAATAAACAAACTCACAAATATTTTATAAAAAAGAAAGCCAATGTCTCGACCTAGCTACTCTCCCTAGGTCCTTCTCTGTCCTTCCCCCTTTCATGTAAAACCTTTCAAATGAGTAGTTTATATCTGTTCCTCTGTATTGGCTGACCTTGCCTGGAGTCAGGCTTCTCTGATTGTTCTCTTTAAAAAAGACTCACCCATTTCTCTCTTCCGGTTATTGTCACTGCCTAGTTGACTGTTCTCTCCTTCCCCATCTCATTGGTCCCCTTACCCTCGGCTGTTGTCTTAGCCTGGCCATTAGTCCACAGCCCTTGTCTCCTGACTAGTATCTTTATTTTAAGTGATGGCCTTCTGGTAGAATATATAAACACCACTGATCTTAGGACAGAACTGTTTTCATCTGTGGATGCAGGAAATTGAACCCAGGACTTTGAGCTTGCTAGGCAAATAACCCACCTTTGAGCTACGCATCTAGCATGAGACAGAACTTATAATTCCTCAAACTTGCCTTTGAATGGTTCTTGTCTTCTCATATTTGTTCGCCACATCATCACTTGTTGTGGTTCATGAATGAGTGGATAAATGAATGGATAAATGATCAAATATTCATTGCCTTCTTGATCATTGCTAAAGCTACATTGACAAACTGTAGGCATTTATGCTTGGTAGGTCACTAGGCCACTGTATATAATTAAATATATCGAGTTACTGGAATTTGAGTCAGGAATCTGGATTTCAAGTGTGACGTGTGTGATTATTACTGATAGAATTGCATGGAACAGCAGCTCATGGATTCTAATAAAGACTACGTGGGTACACATTTTTGCCGTGCTTTCTTACTTTAATTTTCTTTATTGCTAATGTGCCGTGAATATGAGGAACATTAATATGAGCCTATACATTAAGCAAAATCCACAAGAAGCAAAATGCGTACTTAAATAAAGCTGAAAGATTACAAAAACGCAGGTGTCAGGGCTGGGTCTTCAATCCCTTCTAGCTTCACCTGTGATAAAGTCAGTGAGTTTGTTCCTGGGTTGCCTGAAACATTGAGTTTTGAAGCTGTTGGATTAACTAGCTCGTAGAGTTCAGCTTCTTCCTAACACTGACATCCACTGCGTTCTCTCTGTGACTGCTTGGCAATCGATGGCAGTAGAGATGAACTCCAGGTCATGATCAAGGTAACCCTGTGGCACTTGTGCCCACCTGACTCCATGGCTGACCTCCGGGGAAAGCTTGACCTGCCCGAGGTTCCCACTCTCCTCACCATGTCACGTCCCTGAGGTTTCGTTTGCTGATTTCCTACCAGGCAGAGGCAGATTTGCTTCCCTATTTCCTCTGGCTGCCTATTCCTGTGCTTTCCGTTTATCTCTTCAGGTTAAAGGCCCTAATCAGACAGTTTGGGCCCCGAGATCAATAATATCACCACAGGGATTTGTCCACGTATCAACAAAGTAAATCAGCATAATACACGACACAGCATTATCACATAATCACACAATATTTCATGTCACTCACATTGTTCTTCAGTTTCCAAACTCCCTTCTGTTCAGGAACGCCGTCCCTAGTGATAATTCCAAGCTCTTTTAATCCACCTTGCGTCTGAACCCTTCTAGAAGTTGACATTTTTCTTAGTGACTTACGTAGTACGTTTGCATTTTGTTATTCCTGTTTACCACTTTGTCTTCTTTGGACTAGGGAATGCATTCCTGAGTTCAAGCTCTCTACCATCTTGCACATGGTAAATACGATACATCTATTCACTAATTAATGTCCAAGAAGTTGGAGCGAGCATGGAGTGTGTGACAGGGGGACCAAAGAGTAACAAAATTTTTTGGGAATGTCCAAATTCCAAATGGCCCAGATCAAAGCCGTCCTTACTTTGTTTCTTCTTTTATTCAGTGTACATCCCTGAGCCCCCTTGGTGTACCGACTTTCCTTTTGAAGGTTAGGTCTTAACAGCACACAAAAGGGTACAAGATTACCATAGCTCAGGAGCTTGCACTGAAGTGGTGTGAGATGGATAACATAGCATAACAAACATATTAATTATAACATATAACAAAAAGCTGTGATAGGGAAAAACAAAATAGAACAGGGTAAGGTATTGGAGGGCCGCTGATGAGAGCTGTGAGGTCAGAGAACACTTTACTATGAAGGCCAGAGTTTTGTAAAGAGTTGAAATGGGAGACAGGCAACCATGCTGAAGTGCAATGTTCTGGACTCAGAAGTTCAGTTCAAAGCCCCTACAATATAAACACTGTTGCAATATTATTTTAAGATGTGTTACATTTGTTTATGATGTGGAATGATGGAGAAATGTGTTATATTCTTTTATGTTACATTTGTTTAACTCTGTGAAGCTGTGTTCCTTTGCCTGTCAAAAAGGCTGGTCTAATAAAGAGCTGAACAGCCAATCACAAGGTAGGAGGAAGGAAAGGTGGGGCGGGCAGACAGAGAGAATAGATAGGAAGAGAAAAGAAAAGGTTCAAGGAACTAGAAAAGGAGCAGCGGCCAACAGGGGCCAGCTATCCAACCACACAATCAGACATTGGTGGAATAAGGAAAGAATAGATATACAGAAACAGAGAAAGGTAAAAGCCCAGAGGCAAAAGATAGACGGAATAGTTGAGGTTAAGAAAAACTGTCCAGAAATACAACAAGCTAAGGCTGGGCATTCATACATTAATAACAAGCCTCCTTGTGCTTATTTGGGACCTGAGTGGCAGCCCCCCCCCAAAAAAGCAAAAGAGTAAAGAGTAACAAAAACCAACACTAACGACCCTGACTGGACAAGTCCAGACAGAGTGAATGAGAGGGAGAATAGTTCGGGAAGAAGTGAGAGAGGTCATAAGGTATGTGTATTGGGGATAGAGGAATGGTATATAGCTTTCATCTTAAAAGATTTACTCTGGATTGATGCTATGACAATGTTGAGGAAGGAAGACTAATTAAGAGATGATTGTGATAGCATTGATGAGAGACAGGAGTAGCAGGAAGCAGCGTAACATCATTTAGTTCTAGTGAGTGGTTTATATTCAACATAAGTTTCAAAGTATGGACAAGAGAATTTCCTGGTCAGACATGGGTGTATCATTGAGCAAATTGTGCCCTCTCTTCATATGTTGAAGCCCCAGCCCCCAATATGCTGATGTATGGACATGGGGACTTTGAGGGGGAGTGTAAATGGAGAAACAAAGATAGTGACAGAACGTATTTGTCAGAAATTGCCGAATTGTGAATGAGATTGATTTAAGCCACACTTAATCTATTGCTTCTTTCATTCAACAAATCCCAATGGAGCCTCTTTGGGAGAGGAATCAGATTGAATGAAGTGATACCCTCATAACAGAATGAGTACTCCCGAGAACAGACACCAGAGACATTCTTATCTCTGCCTGGTGATCGCACAGGTCATGTGACCGTGACCACTGCATGAGCATGGGGGCCCTCACCAAAACTGAACTATACTGACACCCTTATCTTACACTTACAGGTCCCAGGACTGTAGGAAAATACATTTCTTTATTGATGCCATCTAAATCTGGCTGTTTTCATCCTCAACTGAGCTGACTAACAACAGGCTAAGAGAAAACAGAGGCGACAAAGATGCCAAGGACTTCAGTGACGCCAAGGCTGCCCTTGCATTCAGCTGAGATGGAAACGCTAGGGAGAGAAAATCCCAGAAGGAAAACTCAGTAGCTCAGTTCTGTACATGGTAACTCTGAAACTGCCATCTGAAATCATGGGAGATGTGGAGTAAATAATAAGGTTAAAAAGTTTCCAGTGTAGATACAAGGTCATCGCCGGGTGCAGCTGTGGCTTTTAAAGGCATAGTTGCAGTCCATTGGCTTCTGCGAAGTAGTTATCTCTTTCTCGGAGCTTACCAAATAGACTAGGTTGAGCAGAGCATCTTGGCTACTCTGGTGGGACCTCCTCCAGCTTCCTTGTGTGTATCAAACATCTATCACACAGGAAGATCTGCTTCTTAACATTGACTAACCAACCTTAACCTGGATTTTTTCCTGCGAGTCAGTGGCAATCAATGAAGCATGATAGAAAGTCCCCTGAGGGTGAGAACTTGGTGTCCTTTGATTTTAAGAGGTGGGATAACAGCTACCACCTCATCATTGCTGGTGTTTCTGAGTGACAGAATGTGGTATGTTTGCGCACTAATATCTTAAATGTACAGATATTTTATTTTTCTGTATATGACCAATGCTTTGGAGGAGAGGCTTTAAGAACTGATTTATGATAACCAAAGCATCACTGTCGCTCACAGTTTTGGGAATAAAACTCTATGATTTGGCCAATGGTGATTTCTCCAAAGTGTACCTGCTCTAGATACCAGCTCAAAGAGGGTGCTGACACCTAGTCTAGTAGAGTCTTATTAATGTTGGGTACCCAGAGCTTAAAAGCATAAAACAAGCCAAGAGACACTGACTTGACGTTCTTGTCTTTTTACATTGTATTTCTACAGAACATGAAGTGTGGAATTGAATAATTAGAAATAAAAAGCATATAAACAACATACAACAGAGCCATAAACATTTTCTGGAAGAGAAATGTTGGGGGGGGGGGAATAGCACGTTATGATGACCTAGTGCCAGAGGATGAATGTCGAATCTGGTGACATGCAGCTCACAAGCCTTGAAATAAAGTTAGGCCCTTAAGAGGGCACTTTGACACCTCCAGGGTGTGTTCAGCTTAAGAGCCACGTATTTTTTTCCACCTTTTTTTTTTTTTTTCGGAAAAACAGAAATGCTGACAATACCTTGGAAGGTGAAAGAGCGAAGAAAAGAGATTATGTTAAGAATTGTGTTAAAAAGAACTCTTCCCATGGAGACAGTGGGGCTGATCTATTGGGAGCTCACCAAGGCCAGCTGGACTGAGACTGAAAAAGCAGGGGATAAAACCGGACTCTCTGAATATGGCGGACAATGAGGGCTACTGAGAAGCCAAGGACAATGGCACTGGGTTTTGATCCTACTTCATGTTCTGGCTGTGTGGGAGCCTAGCCAGTTTGGATGTTCACCTTCCTAGACCAGGATGGAGGGGGGAGGAGTTTGGACTTTCCACAGGGCAGGAAACCCTGACTGCTCTTCAGACTTGAGAGGGAGGGAGAGAGGAGTGGGGGGAGAGGGAGAGGAGTGGGGGGATGGGGAGAGGAGTTGGGGGGGAGTGGGAGGCTGGGAGGAGGCAGAAATTGTTTTTTTCTCAATAAAACAAAAAGAAAGTTAAAAAAAAAAAGAACTCTTCCTTCCCTTCACAGTTAATATCCACTTATGAGTGAATACACACCATGTTTGTCTTTCTGGGTCTGCTTACCTCACTCAGGATGACTTTTTCTAGTTCCATCCATTTGCCTGTAAATTTCATGATGGCATTGTTTTTAAATGTACCACATTTTCTTTATCCATTCTTCAGTTGAGGGACATTTAGGTTGTTTCCAGGTTCTGTTTATTACAAATAAAACAGCTATGAACATAGGTGAGCAAGTGGTATGATTGGGCATTTTTTGGGTATATGCCCAAGGTTGGTATATCTGGGTTTTGAGGTAGATTGATTCCCAGTTTTCTGAGAAACCGCCATATTAATTTCCAAAGTGGCCATACAAGTTTTCATTCCCACCAGCAATGGAGGAGTGGTTCCCAGGCTACAATCCATAGCCCCAGAGCTGTTAGGTAACAAAAAGGCCCAAAGAGGGACACATGGATTTCCATGGGGAGGGGAAATAGAAGAGATCTCCTATGTGAGCTGGAAGTGGGGGTGGAGAAATGGGAACTTGAGAAATCAGGTAGGACAGGTTGTGGGCAGGATGAAGGGGAAAAGTAAGGAAAGAGATACCTTACTGAGGGGGCCATGTCAGGGTCAGGTAAAATCTGGTGCAGGGAAAATGTCCAAGAATCCACAAGCATGGCTCTAGCTAAGACTCCTAGCAATAGTGGAAAGAATGCCTGAACTGGCCATCTCCTGCAATCAGATTGGTGACTACTTTAATTGTCATTACGGAGCCTTTATGTAGCAACTGATGGAAATGGATGTAGATCCACAGCCAAGCTACAGGAATCCTGTTGAAAAGAGGAAGGAATGATTGTATCAGCCAAGGTGGTCAAGGTCATCACAAAAGAACCTACAGACGCAGCTAACCTGGGCTCATAGGAGCTCACAGACTCTGGACTAACAGCTAGGGAGCCTGCATGGGACCAACCTAGACCCTCTACATATGAGTGACAGTTGTGTAGCTCTGTCTATTTGTGGGGCTCCTAGCAATAGAATCAGTGCCTGTCCTTAGTGCTTGGGCTGGATTTTGGAACCTATCCTCCATACTGGGTTGCCTCATCCAGCCTTAATACAAAGGAAGGAGCTTAGTCCTACCTCAACTTGATATGTCGTGTTTCCTTGACAGCCATAAGAGGCCTGTCCCTTTCTGAACAGAAACAGAGGAGTGGATGGGGGACAGAACAGAGGTAGGAGAAAGGGAATGGGAGGAGAAGAGGGAAGGAGGTAAAAATAAATGAAAACAATTAATTAATAAAAAGAGAAAAGAAACACTTTCTGGGGCAGGGGTAATAACTCTTTGCTTAAGAGTGTCTGCTTTGTAAATACAAGCATGAAGGCCCGAGTTAAGAACCCTGGCATCTACATTAGAAGTCAGGCTTAGCCACAGTACCTGCAAGAAAAGTCTTTGGGGGTAGATATAGGAGGTTCCTTGGGAGTTGCAGGGCACCAACCAAACTACAAGTTCACTAAGGGACCATGTCTGAAGGAAACGAGGCAGAGCACAGCATCCGATGTCCTCTTCTGGCCTTTGGTGCCCATGGTCACATGCACCCCTACATACATGCGCACATGCATCACACATATATGCTGCACTCATATGCATACAAAATAAAATAAGGTCAAATAAAAGCACATTTGCTAAAATGCTGTGCAGCTGCAAGATGAGTTAGTTTATTTCTGATAAACAACTTACTTATAAGTTATTTATTATTCACAAATGTGAATTATGATATGCAATAGAAACTTTCAATTTCTATATCAGGATACCTGACAAAGGCCTTCTCAGTAATTCTGTTGATAGAAACCTTAATACTTAACATACAGGGGCATCAAAGCTATTCCTTTTGGAGGTGTAAAAGCTACTCTATAACCAGTTCACTGACCTTCAGGCACATAATTCCGCAAAACAGGTATTTGTTAAGGCACAGGAGTCATTCAAAAGATACACTTTACTGCACCCATGGATACTAACATGAAAACCTTTGATTACAATCATCACAGTGCTGGCAAGAGTTGGCCCATATTCTCTCCATATGAGGTCAAAAGCAGCTTCTAGACAAGCAAAAATTTCTCACTGAACACTAGGTGACACAGCTCATGAAAAATTCATCGTATTGCCTTTCTCTTCTTGTGATAAGACAGATGTAAAACCAGGACCACCCTCCCATGAGATCTTTCTCATGGCATTTAGGAAATGAACTTGGAAGTACAGAAGCACACACTCCCAAGCTCACAGTGTGCTGGGCTTTGACGAGAATGCTATAGGTGAAGCAGGACTCTCGCATCAGATCAAAGGTGCCACACATTTTAGTGACAGTGTCTTTAAATGCAGACGACCACCCGGCAGTGTGCTAGGCGCTCACACTGCTGACAGGGTTGCGGGAGATGCCGGGGGAATGTCGACTGTGTAGAAACCAGGCTCGTAATTATTCATGAAACTTCAGGAAATAAACATTCACTTTTGAGAAATTGTTTTCAGCTGCTTTAAAGGCAAGTGGCAGCTAAATTACAGTTCGGGGAAGGAGAAGTTTCCATTTTCTAATTTGATGCATTCGGTTGCATTGGGCGACGTTATCCAGACTCCGAGCTGCCACATGCTGTCCTGCTTCAGATCCCCAGGCTGAGCACAGGACTGGGTGTCCAGCCCCACTGTGCGTGGAGTGTTCTGTGAAGATAGCACCTCAGAACGTGGGGCTATTCTTTGGCTCTCATGCTTGGGGTTCCCACAAGTGCTTTTGGCTGTACATACTGTGGTTAGCCCCCCATCTCCCGCCCTACATCCTCTTCATGCCAAGTAGTGATCTGTATGGAAAGTGCTGGCCCTGCTGAAAGACAACCTCAAACTCATTTTCCCATGGCTTTGCAGGGAAGTCAAGGCTGGAGGGGTGGAAGGAAGAAATGATGTAGGTTGGGTTGAAAAAATAAGTCTTAGAGGTGCTTGCACATTGGCCGGGGCTGTCAATACAATAAGGGACTGATCTCTGACGGTCTAAGAAAGAAGAAAGGAAATTAAGTTTTATTAAAAGAGATAACAGACCTGCTATCCGGCAGGCGGTTTCCTATTGCCTGCTGGGTCTCATAATGAGGATTCCCAGCCTGCAAATCATAAAATGTCAGAAAGTGGCTGTGGATGCTAAAGGAATGTCATAGATGACTCATTTTAAATGAGGCACGAGTGTGTGTGTGTGTGTGTGTGTGTGCGTGTGTGTGTGTGTGTGTGTGTGTGTGTGTGTGTGAGCGCGCCTGCATGTAGAGGACACAGGTCAGTATCAGGAGTCTTCCTCAATGACTTCTACATCCTTTTGAGACAAGGCCTTTCACTGGACTTGGAACTTAACCGTTCAGCCAGAGAGGCTGACCAGCAGGCCCCAGGGAGTGTCCTGTCTCAGCTCTCTTTTGGCCCCAGTGCTGGGGTCAGCTGTGCAGCCCTCCTCCCAGCTGGAGATCCGAACTTGGGTCCTCATGCTTGAGGGACTAGCCCTTAACTGACTGAGCTATCTCCTCAGTGTCAGATAGGATATATTTATGAAACATTTCTTTAAGATACTCCAAGAAATGAATCAGGTTTGACACAGAATTGAAAACTCTACGGTGGGCCAGTGAGTAAGTAAAGGCACTTGCTACCAAGCCCGAGGACCTAAGTTCAATCCCTGAAAGAGCAACAATCCCTGCAAATTGTTCTGTGATCTCCACAAATTCCTGGACATACACTCACACACACACACACTTTGTTTTATTTTTGTTTTTTGGCCTCAACCCAGCCTGATTTGACTTACCATGAATAAGAGATATACATTCAAAAAGAAAAATGTTTCATACAGTAATTTTATTCATAATTAAGTCAACATTTCTGGCGGAGGTTACTGTTCATTACAAGAAATTTAAAATAATATTTTCTAATTCTTTCTCATTAGGAGCTTATATTACTATCTATTATGTTGCCAAGTAACTGAAAAAAATTTAAAAAAGAAATTAAAAGTTATCCTGAAGGCAAATTTTTATTTTATTAAAACATTTATTTGTTTTTATTTTATGAGTGGTGTTTTTGCCTGCTTGTATGAGTATGCACCGTACACATTCCTGGTGACCAAGGAGTCCAGAAGAGGGTGTTAGATTACCTAGAACTGGGAATATAGGCATGAGCTGCTGTGTGGATGCTGGGAATAGACCTGGGCCTTCCAGCAGAGCAGCAGCCTGGGCTCCTAACACTGGGTCATCTCTTTAGCTTCACCCTTGGGAACAGACAAGGTCCCCTTCAGACAAATCTCCCTTTGCCTCCCAGAGTTTACAGCAAAATGAATGGATTGAATTAGACCCTCTTCAAAACTCTAAATCATTCCTCTGGCCTGAGCGATTTCATTTTTTTTTTTAAAGTATGAATGGTCCAAATAATCAAGAATGGAGCAAAACAGGAGATGAAGGGGAGGCCTGGTCAGAGTGGTCAGGCCTCCCCCTTCCTGCACGGATGGAAGATATAGATGCATGTCTGTACACCAGGACTCTGACTTGGGAAAAACCAGAAACTCTGGGCAGGATCTCTATCTCTTTATAATTCTTAAGCTTAGTGTGAAATGTCCCTGGGTTGCATTGAAAATTGATTTTTTTTTCTAAGTAGATTTTCAAATTCAGATATTTTGAACCATGGTTGGCTGATTGCATGGTTCTCAGTGGCGAATCCCCGAATCCTGGGGAAGTGGGAGACTGGCAGGCATGGGAACAGCCAGGGTCCGTGCGCAAACACTCCAATTTCCAATGTAATAGGTTATCTGGTGTGGAAAGGGCTGCGGCTCGGGTGAGAAATTGGAGAACATTATTATTTGAGGGGCGAGAGAGGAGGACAGCTGCTTTGGAACGTGAAGTTATTTTTGTGGAACCAAAGATCACATTGCATAGTCTGCCGAAAATTGTGACTGATTCTGAATTTATTTTAAAAGTTCTCAGCAAGGGAGGCAACTTGTATTATATTTACATTGTCTTTAAAACTGGTGGGGAATAATGGATATAAATTGACAAATTTGGTTACTACATCTACCTTTTACCGTGATAAAGTGCTTTTTAAAAAAATCAAGATTGTCCCAGTATATTGACATAACATTTTACCTATTCAACAGGGAAGCTTTGACCAGGAGTTATTAAGATCTCTGAGTCATAGAAATACAAGGCATTTAAATAAGCCTCAAGTAGGATTCTGGCTCTCTACATTTATATTTAACCACACTAGCCTTTTGGCGTGAGGATTCTGGATGGAGCCACCTGGCTTGCATGCACAACTAGGCTGATTGAATAGTTTTAGGCAGCTGCTCAGCTGCTCGGGGGACGATGGGAAGTTTAGACTTCGAAATAGCTTTGTACAGTAACAGACTGGGTGGGGAACAGGAATGTGACATGGGCTGGGCTCTTGCTCTAAACTTTAGAGTCTAAAGCAGTGGTTCTCCACCTGTGCGTCATGATCCCTTTGGGACCGAACAACCCTTTCACGGGGGTCGCCTAAGACCATTGGAAAACACAGATATTTACGTTATGATTCGTAACAGTAGCAAAGTTACAGTTACGAAGTAGCAAAGAAAATGATTTCATGGTTGGGGGTCACAACAGGATGAGGAACCGTATT
This sequence comes from Microtus pennsylvanicus, assembly GCF_037038515.1. Lineage (NCBI taxonomy): Eukaryota > Metazoa > Chordata > Mammalia > Rodentia > Cricetidae > Microtus > Microtus pennsylvanicus. Next base: position 30,358,117 of record NC_134582.1, on the reverse strand, counting down.
AAAGGGTCGCAATGTGAGGGAGGTTGAGAATCGCTGATCTAAAGCGCAGCAGTGTGTGTGGTGGGGGTTCTTGTCTGCATCCCAATTTGTACTCAAGGTCTGTAAGAACTCTCCGATAACAACTTCAGATGACTGTGGCATCTGTGGGACTTTCTGAGCTTCCAGTTTCCACTTGCTCCATCCAGTGAAGAAGTCCTCAGCTCAGGGTACATCCCAATTAGGGTGTTAGGATGATGGGAACCACATGCCTGGTTCTGTTCTTTCTAAGGCCCTCATATGTCTCCGTGTTCTTGACTGTCTCTGTTTAGCCTCGTAATGTCTCACTGCTCTGCTCCAAACACTCTGAGGGAACGGTCATTGCTTTCCTTTGCTTCGGTCCCTGTTTTGTTGAAGAAAGCACACTTGGTAGCTTTACTTAGTTGCTTTCTGATGTCATTCTATTTCTTGGTATTTTCGTTTATAATATATCCCCTCTCTTTCCCCTTTCATTGCGCTTGCTAATGAAACCATTAGCTCAAAACTTCAGGAAAGCTAGTCAATAGTACTACCACTGAACTGTAATCCTAGGTTAGCTACTCCTAACCTTTCAACAGGTGAGAAGACAAGGGCGCAAAGCATTAGTTGGTCTAGATCACAGGAAATGACCAGGCAATGAACTTGTAAGCCCATGCCTAGTCTATCGTTAAATAGACAGAGTGCTTTGGCAAGGAAGAGGAAGGTGTTTGGGCACAGTAGAGTCAAGGTAAATAAAAACCTCTTGAAAATCCCAGAAGAAGGAATGTTAATACATTTATGTGCCAGTCTCGGACTCAAACATCACAGAATGATAAAATGACATCTTTGGTTTGGCCTTCAGTGGTCCAGATTCGTACTCTAGAAAGTCGAATATTCATTGGCCAATTTTATGACCCAGCACGCAAATTCAGACCAAATTTGAAGCATCGTATATTAAACATGGTAAGCTAGCTACGGCATTGACTTTCTTTTTCATGTTTTTAGACATCTCTGTTTGTTTTTCCTATTCAACTCCTGCAAACTTTTATTGGATAGATCACCCTTTTAGAAGTTTTTTTATTAACTGTTATGGTTTGAAACTACAATATCCTCCACAGCTTCCTATTCAGAATATTTGTTCCCTGGGTAGTAGAACTGCTTTGGTATGGTGTAGAACCTTTAGAAAGTAGAGCTAGCTGGTAGAAGTAGTTTACTAGATGTGGATTTTATCATGTATGTATGTATGTATCATCTATCTGTCTATCTATCTATTATCTATCTATCTATCATCTATCTATCTATCTATCTATCTATCTATCTATCTATCTATCTATCTATCTATCTATCATCTGTCTACCTATCTCTTGTTTTAGCTAAGAGTACGTGGGGGCAGAGATCAGTGTTGGAGGTCCTCTTCAATTGCCGTCTGCTTTTTTTTTTTCTGAACCCGAAGCTCATAAATATGATGAGACTGGTTTGCCTTCAAGCTTTGATGATCTTCGTGTCTCCACCTCCGTGGCACTGAGATTACAGCTGTGCACTGCAGTCTTGGCTTTTGATTTTAAAAAAAAACACAGAGATACTAGAGATTTCAACTCAATTCTTCATGCTTGCAGGGCAAGCATTTTTCTGCTAGGGGCAGGTCTTCAACAACTGAAACTCAGCCCCTTGTCTTAACCTCGCTCTCTTCCTGATCCATCACAATGTGTACAGCCTGTGCCATATAATACTCCTGTATGTTGGTGAATCAGATGGTTTTACCATCCTTTCCTCACTATGAGAGACTGAAATCTACTAAACTATAAATCTTTCCTTCCTTAATTTGTTTCTCTCAGGGACTTTAGTTACCATGATGAAAGTAGCTAACACGATGACATTTCTTTTTGGACTCCCTCAGATAAAAATCAGTTATTATTATAAGTGCTTAGAGTCAAGTGACCTTGCAAAGAAGCTTGCTTGCATCATGCATAAGATTAATGATAACTTTGGTGCCCTCTTGTTGGAATTCAGTATCCTCTGAGCCAAACTGTCACCTTCATGAAATCAGCTGTGCCTGTTTTTTAATGCCCAGTTCCATGGCCTGGGGACTGTTGATGTCCCAAGGAGGGCCACAGAGGGACATTAGACCTTCAACTGCGTATCCAGCCACATTTCATCCATGTGTATGGGATTTCACCCTAATTTGGCCTCCAGGTCTAGGGAAGGGGCGATAATATGTGGACTAGAGAAAACTTTGAAAAGCAGCCTCCACTTGTGTGGCTCCATTATTCATTCTGGATGAAGATGCTTTGGGGTTCCCTTGTTCTGCCAGTCACCACCTCCCCATGCTCTGTAGGCAAGTCCAATAAACTCATTGGTGCTCCAGGGTGCATTTTGGTGGAATTGCCCTTTGCTTTTATATTGGGGTCTTTGTCTTGAATTGTAGATATTCATATCTCCTGCAGGGAAGGGATTTCAGCAACAACTCTGTAGGGGCAAGGTTTAATACTTCCTTTATGAAAACTGAAGAGTAGAACAAATTACCATGACTTCTAACTAGTACATTCATTCGTATTCTAAAGCAATTACATTTTAATTTAACTTTCTTATACTAGGACCTATTAGTCTTTCAGAACGGCGGCATGAGAACACAGCCAGTCAGGGGGAAGTAGTAAGTGCACACTCTACACGGAAGGCAGAAACTGTTGTCTATCATGCATTGGCACTTTCTTCTTTGTTCATTGAGCCACAGTTGCGTATCAAATCATTGACCTTAATTTTGTTTCAGGATGACAATGGATGCACTCTGCAGCTTAGTCATTAGAGATACTGGCCTACAGACACTGTTCCCCTCTCACCAAAGGTTTGGGAGTATAAAGACGGACAAACGTAGAGTGTGCCAACAGCAATCCAGGAGACCAGCGGTCATTCACTACTGCTGGGGAATAAAATAATAACCCATTGAAGTCAATTCTGCATTTTTTTTCACCCAAGATTTATTTACAAGGCAATTTATAGTCTTCATTTATTTTCTGAGAATAAAACCAGTAAGTAGTATACTTATAATTGTCCGTATGCTGGAAGTTTTACCTATATCTCACTTGAGGTAATAACTTTGATGGGGGGCAAGCTTGAGGGTCCTTTGTTCCTATTGAAAAAAAAAAAGAACATTAGGACATAGGATGTCAGAGGACTGTGATTTGCCCATTTGTTCAGCTGGCCTCTGAGTTGCCTGCACTCCGCTCCAGTTATCGAATCGCTTGCATGCCTGTTGAGGGGACAGACAGCACCATCTCAGCTTTTTCTTCACATTTCCACCACTTCGTCAGGTTATTGACTTGATTTCCTTAGCGTGTGTCAGTGTGAGCACACATCTAGGCCTTGTGGCAGTCTGTCAAGGCCTTTTTACACAACACTGAGAGAATCTCAAATTTCCATGTCCGAACATGTAGCTGTTCTCCAAAGAAAAAATAGATGTAGATCGATAGACTGTACCAGAATCATTGTACTACTTACCAGCCAAATACCATACGTTCCCAGTATCATTGTCTACTGCCTGCTTTGTGGGAATACTTAAGCAAATAATACTAAGATCAGTATAATATTCCTAGTGATTTTTTTTTCCTTTTGAGTTAAAATTAAAAAGAAAGTTGAGCGATTACAAATGGATTTCATCTACAAAGATGAGTACCCAGACAACTTTGGCTTGAGAATAATCTTGTTCTTACTTCAAAATACGTTGTTTAATGAATAGTGCCCTCGTTGTTCAAAGGTATTATTATCAATTAACTGATTCAATGGATACCTAATGAGTCCTTGTTTTATTACAAGATTCTGGATGCTCAAGTGATAAGAATATCCTCAAGAAGTTCTAGAACACATCCAGTGAGTAAGAGCCCTTGTCAGGCATGCATAAAGACCTGCATTGGGATCCCCACCTGTCCTGTGTAGGCTGGGTGTGGCCATGTGTCCTTGTAACCCTAGTGCTGGGGAAGGGGAGATGGGCTGATCCGGGAATTTCAGTGACCAGCTGGTCTAGCCGAAACAGTGAGTTCCAGGTTTAGTGAGAGACCATATCTTAAGGGAATAAAGTTTAGAGTGATAGTTCAGGCCATCCAAAAACCCTGTTTGGCCTTCACATGCCTCTACATGTTACATCTCTGTACACACATGTACATAGAACAGATAACACACACACAAATACACAAATCGATTTTTTATAAAGAATTATAATGTCAATTTAGCCCTGTCTTCAGTACTTTTCCATTTGTCAAAAGTCAGTTTGATTTCCTGGTAATCAAACCAAAACCAAAACCAAATCAGAACATCAAATTTGGAATAGCATTTGTGAGCAGCATCTGAAACAAGCCGTGTCAGTTTGAATCCGCCAAACGCTGCCCTCAGCTAAGGATAAAAATGAATATATTTTCCCAAAATAGACAAATTAATTCATAGTTTATGAATGTAACCTTTCAGACAGATGGGTCACCATCCATCCTTGTTATATGTATTGTACCCATCTATTCTGTTTCCCACAATAGGTTCTAGTAAAACAGAGAATTCAAACAGCTGTGGTAGGGTTAGTAACAGGTCATCACAGTTCAGGCCATAGAACAACTAGCCAGCAGCATGCCCATTCCCTTGGGTCTTTAGTAGAATGCTCTCTATAATTCCTGACAGATCCCTCCTCCTCTCCCCACCCCACACTCTCAGAAGAAAGAGAAGTGTTGTAGGCATTCATTTGCACAGCCATAGGAGACACGCCACTGGTAGCTATTCCTGGAGTTCCTATGATGGTGTTGGTGAAAAACCCTGCGTGCTGGGTTCCTCATCAATATCAAGAATAGGGTCACATCCTAGAAACAAATCAGATCTATAGCCTTCCCCACCCATCGGGCTACCCAGAGTACTGGGATTTCTGCTTAAGAAAATCTGCACAAGCCTGCTCCAAGAGTTTTCCCAAATTTCCAAAGTGGGAAACACTTCCCATTGAGAAAATTAGTTTTCACAGAAGCAAACTCGTTCCTTTGCTTTAGAAGCTGCTGTTAATGAAATACAGGAAGACCTAGGCCCAGGGCTCACCCTGAAAGTAAAGGTGTTTCTGACAGGGCACTTAGAAGACATCACACAGCAAACGTGTCTTTGATCACCTTTCCTTACTTGTGGTGTTGAAAACGTGTAAAAACCAAAGATCTATTTAGAGGAAAAGGGAAAAAGCTGTAAATGGGTTATTTCACCTAAATGAAATGCAATTTTATCTGAAAAGACCTTTTTTTTTCTTTCTGCGCTAGGCAACAGTAATTTAATTTAGGAGACTGTTAACCTCCAATGTAACAATATATAAATCACATTAAAACCACCTTGAAGTTTGTAGTGTGCAGTGCGATAGATCCCAAGACCATTTACAAAGCCCAGCTAAGTGACTTATGCAAAATGTACACCAGCCAGCGAAGAAGGGAATCAAGGTTAATTAAAGCAAACACTGCCCATGCTCCTCGCTCTTCCTTTCTGTAGTTGTCTCCTCATACAGAGTATTTCAGAGCAATTTTCTTGACCATTCTATCAAGATTTTAGTTTCTTCTTTGTGTTTCTCTCTGTTAGACACACTCTTCATGAGTTTGGAAGCCACCAAAGAGACCTTAAGTTTCTTTTAAGATTTCAGGCAACTCTGAAATATTTGATGAGAAATTTTGCCAATGTTAAATTCACAAACTTCTAATTTGGTAAGCAAATGATATCACCCCACGTTAAAAAATTGAAATGGTTTGGATCAACCATTATCATATTTCATCTATGAAACAAGCATTAGGTTTAGGCCTCAGAAAACTCCAGCAGTGTTTGAAACAATACATACAAGGAATTTTTCCATTCCTGTGGATTTTTTTAAAAAATTAAAAGATTTAAACATTTGGGAATATGGTAAGAAGCACACCTTTCATGTCTATGGAACAATGAGATATCCCATAACTCTTGTAATGCGTCTCCTTATTGATTTCCTTCCTACTGAATACAGTAATGATCTCTGCCAATGATGACAAACAGCTTTTATCAGTGGTATCTCTAAGTCAAAACAGCTGCTAGATGTGTGTTTTCCAAAAGCTTGGTGTCTTGAACCATTGAGTTATCGCTGCCTGCCACACATGAAAGCCGGAACTCCTGTCTGTGTGACTAAGAAGATTGTGCTGACACCTTCTTTTTGGGCTCTGCTGTCACAGCTTTCCAGGGCAGGCTGCGGAAGCCTGTTACTGACCCAAGGTGGCTGGCGTGGTACATGGATGTAAGTGTGGTCACGCATCCCCTTGGTCTCTCACAGCCCTGGTGAAGGGAAGGACGTAAGACAACCAGTCCACGGAATCACTACATTTAGAGTTGAGCTCTTAGTTGCACCTCCAGCCCCTGTCCTGGGGATCAGCTATGTGGTCTAGCTGGTTTAACTGATTGCTTTGAAATGAAACCCAACTGCCATCTCTCTTTCGTGACTTTCTTCCTTAAGCAACAGGAAACTCGAAGCTGTTCATAAAGCAGCAGATCAGTTTTTCTTACCAAGGCATCGGCAGCCCTGTGGAGGGCTCTTCTGCAATGAGCATCTTTAATGCAGTGTGTTGCGAGCTTGGGATTTATGCAGCTCTGTAGAGCACGTGGTCACCATGGTCATGTGGGCGCCGCACCATAGCATAGACCGCTACTGTCTGAGGATGGTCAGGCTTGATTTTGTTCCCTTCAGAGTCCCAGGTCAGCGGGGATGTACAGCTGACAGTTAAAGGGTGGGTCCTGTAGTCCAAGGAGCCCTCTTTGTAACGGTCTCCAGAGAAACTCAATCACCATCCTAACCTTGGAATGATAGCATAAGACCCCGAGGTGCCACACTAAAACGGCACACTTTCACCTACAAAGTAGGGTCTACTCTATGCTGATTTTGTGGTCCTAACCCAATAGTCACTTGTATCTGAGGGGATGCGAGGCCAAGACAGCTTGTAAATGTAGTATGTAGAATCTTGTAATTCAGAGCAAGGTTTTTTTTTTTTTGTTTTTTTTGTTTTTGTTTTTTGTTTTTGTTTTTTTTTTTGTTTTTTCGAGACAGGGTTTCTCTGTGGCTTTGGAGCCTGTCCTGGAACTAGCTCTGTAGACCAGGCTGATCTCGAACTCACAGAGATCTGCCTGCCTCTGCCTCCCAAGTGCTGGGATTAAAGGCGTGCGCCACCAGTTTGTTCTAAACCGGAATTTATTTTTGTAAAAAGCTCTGTAGACATCAAATATTTTATAAATGTACTCCTTTTAGTGTATGGGGGGGTGTATGCTTTTGGCTTGGCTGTTCATGTAAATGCAGAGTAGGCTCACACAGCACAGACCCTCAAAACAAGAAACCAAACAAGTAGGGTGTTTATGTAGCGAATTCAGTATTACTTTTGAAGGAGTCAGTAGTCATTAAACTCAAATTTATTTTATTAAAATAACATAATTGAGGAACCATCAGATAATTGTATCTTATCAGGCGCAACAAAACCAAAATTAACCCCCCCACAAAAAAAGAATAGCCTTTGGATCACAGTAGAAGTTTACTAAAAGAATTTCTGAAAAAGAGGTGCCTTCTAGATGCAAGGGGATCCTGCTTGCGTCTTCTTTATCCTTCTTCAATGGGATGTCGGAGCTACACTTGTAAGAGCAAAATCTCATAACCACATCTATGAAAATCACACTTGAAGGCGCTGTAGGCATTGGCTGCCAAATACCAGACCATGAGAGATAAATCCCTAACTCTCTAAATCACGGTTAATTTCTGTTGATAGCCTGATTTGCGCCTTCACAACTTCCATGGAATATTAGGTTCAATCTTACGTCTTTTTGCTGGTGCAAACAGCAGTTTCATTCATCAGTTCGCGCTGGAGAATTCATTCGAGGATATTTATTGGTCATCTACCTAGGTACCAAGAACTAGCCCATGCTGACACCCTAGAAAAACAATACCTTTCATTTTCCAGTGCGCTTCCAAAATGTTACCGCTTGCTCACAAATTTCTAGAGCCATGCAATTGTAGTTAATCAAACTAAACTAAAAGGATAATCATGTAAACATGAGTCAGACGTAATAGGATGAAAATTCTCTAGATACATTAGTTGAGACTAAATGCATAATTTCCCTTTAATTCAATATAGGAGCAATTTGAAATCAGTATCCTGTGCAGGAAATGTTACAAAAAAAAATGGGGGGAAATGTAAGTGCAACTCCTCTAACAGACTGTAGGTTATATTTTAATTAAAACTTTAATTTTTTTTTTTAAAAAAAAGATTAACAGTTGTTGTGATCCAGCAATCCTACCACTGGGCATATATCCAAGGGAAATAAAATAAATTGTTAGAGAGACATATGCACTTCCATATCCACGGTAACTTTCTCCATCTTCACAATTATATAAAGTGAAAATGACCTAAGAATTCACTGATTGATGGGATGATATTGTATACGTGTGTACAATGGGATGCTATTCAGTGATGAAAAGAGGTAGAATCGTGTCAGTTACAACAATAGCAAGTCCAGAGGGACTGTATCAATCCTTTACTTTCCTCTACAGTTTCTCTTTAGCATGTAGACCAGGGGCTTTGGACAGTACCGTCAATCTGAGTTCACATCCAAGTGACTTTTCTGTCTTGCCAAGAACAGCAAGACTTGGCAAGAAGTGAGGATAAGAAGACATTGCTTTTCTGGCAGCAAGTGTGTCTTCTAAGAACTGTGGTCAGAGACTGTAATGAGGCCTTCATACTAAAAAGAAGCTTCTGATTGAAGTCTGAAAAACAAAAGTCAAAACCAGTCACTTTTCTTGATTTTTCACAGTTTTTTAGTTGGAGGAATTTTTCCTGCTTTCTTTGTTTTTTAAAAATGATAACGCTTCCTTGAGAAAATAAAGTACATTTTGTATTATATTATATTATATTATATTATATTATATTATATTATATTGGTGAACCTGGTGGTTCAAGTAGTCAAATAATGACTTGGAGAGTTAAAGACCATAATACTTACCTTGAACATTCGATAAAAAACACAGATTTTTCTTTGTAAGATTTTATGAGGATTTCCTGATAAAGTATGTTATTTTGTCTTCAGATTGTGAATGGCTGAAACACTAATTTGTCAATGAGAACATTGAAGACTTTTTGGCAAATAATATTAAAAGTAATTAAAATGATGGATTCACAGCACGACTTTACTTATGATTCAGACACAACAGCTTGTTCCTTCCAGGAGCTGGCACACTGTAATGTCCATGGATACACAAAATAGGTGTTGAAATGCCTCCTGTCCTAGAAGAATGCTGTGGGATAATGTTCTTGTATACTGTAAAGATTTGTCACTTGTATTGGTTTAATAAAATGCTGATTGGGCAGTAGCCAGGCAGGAAATACAGGCAGGGCAACCAGAGTAGGAGAATTCTGGAAAGAGGAAAGTCAGAGACACTGCTACAAGCCAGAAGCAGAGGAAGCAAGTTGAGAACGCTTTACTGAGACAAAATACGAAGCCAAGTGACTAAACATAGATAAGAATTATGGTTTAATTTAAGTTGTAAGAGCTAGTTAGAAATAAGCCTGAGCTAATGGGCCAAACAGTTTATAATTAATATAAGCCTCTCTTTATTTGGGACTGAACGGCTGTAGGACTTGATAGGACAGAAACTTCCATCTACAGAAGAACATGCCTGTATAGATGTTGTTTGGTTTTGCTGGGATTATTAACTCATCAAAAAACTAATGCGCTTTCCTGAAAGGAATTAAATGTATTTTGGAGTTCTGGACTACTTGACATCATTTTTCCCCCACAGCAGAACTTGTGTTCCACGTGAAAGGACCCATGAGCTTCTGATTCTGTCTTTTGTCAGAGAGCCTGTCTGGTATAAGGTTGGAGCTTTTATGGGCTAAATAGGTAACGATAACTGCAAACAGAGCTCTTCCTCTACATCTGTAGATATATGCGTATGTAGCATCCATCTCTGTGAGTGTTTGCCAATGTATCTGAAACTGTAACTATGTCACAGGTTGAACGTCTTGGTAATGGATTTGGTCAATTTGCAACATGTAGTTTTAGTACTTACTCTGTACGTATGACCATGACTGTGGGCCTATTTAGCACCCCAAATGCAGCAAGGGGAGAGTGGAACTGAGAGTTAAGAAGAATAAACTTGCAGACATAGCTTGTCAGTAATACATTAACTCAATCAATACTGTTCTAGACAATTCTCTATAGAAATCATAACTTCACCAAGAAGTTTACTCTAAACATCATAACCACAGGAAATGATAGTGCCTGTAAAGACTGCTATTGATACATTTTTATATGAAATAAAACTTATAGGCAAATATGTAGGGAATTAAGTATACAAAGAGAGGAAATGTAAGCAACAAATTCCAGAAAGTAAAGGTTATGACGGTGCTATATATGGCTGCTGTGGCTGTCGGCAAATAATTAGCAGACTTTCCAAATACTCAGTGTTTGAACACTGGGGAAGATAGCGCTCTGTTTGGCAAAGCATGCTCTGCCTTTTGATTCTCCAAAGCATTAGTAACCTTCTGATCCAGCTTTCTGGAAAGAGTTCTTATAGTAGACGTGAACAATACAGGGTTCCATGAAACATACCCTCAAAGGTGCATGATGCAGCTGGCCAGGTTAAAGCTCTTCCAATACAAACAGGTCAGTGCCAAATACTCATTCTTTTTAGCAGAGATCTGGCATTGTGTAACTTCCTAGGTCAACATCCTTATAATTTTGCATATTAAAATTACATTGCCAGAGAAATTACGTCAACTACTTGTGCAACTACAAGCATGAGGCACAACATTTATGGGGGAGTTTTTCTCCAAAGTTGTATTCCACCTGGATACATCAAATACTCATTCTCCCTGCAAAATGGAGTTTTTGTAAGGTCTATTGTACGAGATAGGGAAAGCATGAGACATCTAAGGGTGTGACTTGGGAGAGCCTATCCTTTTCACAAAGTGGGAGATAAGAGGAGAATCTGGAATAATATATAAGTGGGCTTGACACATTATGCACAAACTGAGTTAAGTGGAAGGGGCAGAAAGCAAGGCAGGAAGCAAAACTGGCTAAAAGAAGCCTTGTGGGAAGTCCTGAATCAAGAAAAGCAATTGTGTGGGTGGCTGGTGCATGCAGTGGGGCTTCACAATTATTCTGCCTGTGCTCTTTTTGGTCCTTTATTCTTTAATAGTAAAACATTTCTTTTGGCTCAATCAAAAATGTTGTCCCAGGTAAAACTTGACAGGCATTATGGCCACCTGTAATCCTTATACACAGGAGGCAGAGATGAAGGATTTAATGGGGGCAAGCCAACTAGCAATACCTGTTGTTGTCAGTGAGCTCAGAATTCACCTTGCAATCCTACCTTAGTAATGAAGTAGAGAACTTCAAGGAAGACACCCAGTGTCAGCTTTGGGCCTCCACATCCATACATACACATGCATGTGCACCTGAACACATGCACACACATTCCCACACATGTGAACAGGCATGCACACATACATACAAAAATTAAAAATTAATTGCCTATACTCTCATGTTGTATTAGTTACTTTTTGATTGTGATAAAATACCATGACCAAAGGCTTCTCATGAAAGGTGAGACTATTCCTGAATTTCCTTAACATACAGGTCTTAGACTTTTGTAGATGCTGAGATATCTTTGAATTTCTGTCAAAATCCCCCCAGCAATTTCACTTGTTCTTTACATTTTTCATACCAATTAAAAACACTTTGCTTTTTATTTATGTGGCTGTGTACATACACCATGCATGAGCAGGTGCCTATGTGTCTATGACGACCAGAAGAGGACATTAGACCTGCTGCAGCCGGAGTTATAGGCAGGTGTGAGCCTTCGGGAACTGATTTTGGATCCTCTAGAAAAGCAGTGAGCATCATCAGTGCTGAGCCATCTGTCCAGGTCCCCAATATCATTTTTGTTTGTTGTCTATATTTTCTATATCAGATGATCTATCTATGTATTTGGTTTTCAAGACTAAAAGAAGATTTTGCTTGGTAAGAGGTTTGTTCACTTCTTCTTTTGTAGTTACAAATGTGTATGCTTATAAAAACTTAAAATCCCAGTGTTCGGCTGTATTTCAATAGCATTTTATTAGCTCCCTTTCCCGGTCCTCATGTGATAGCACATAGCTGAAATCCCCATACTGTTGAGGCAGAGGCAGGAGGATTACGAGTTCTAGGACAGCTTAGGCTCTATAACAAGATTCTATTTTAAGACAAAACAAAAGCAAGCATACAACTTTATTTCCCAAATTTGTTTTCTATTAAAATCAAGATTTCAGTTACTATTTTTATCTTTCTTCAGACTCCATTGGGAGACTTTACTCGACGTTAATAAAAATTAACAGCTCTATTTATTTTCCAGGTTTTTAATCCCAATTGATGTTTTATATTCTTTAATTTTTTTTCATGTCTTTCAACCAGAGTGCTATTTTTTCTGGTCTCTTTCCCATAGACCATTACAGATACGTTGTCTTGCATCCCACCAGTCTTTTCTGTGTGGGACAAGGCTTAAAAGAAATAATAATAAATTTTTCAAAAGGCAAAAATGCCATGTGGGTTTGTGCACACGCCTCTTTTTCTGTAAACAATTGAGAAGCTCCGGAATGCTTACAGATGTTCTGCATTTACTACCAGTTGACTTCCATAACCTTGAGAGAGAGATGTGTCCTAGCTCCCATTTAGTGATGCGGTGACCTCTGACCTGTATCTTCGTCGTGTAAGAGAAACACTCATCACAGAGCGGAAAAAGCACTTTCAAGCAGTAGTTTGATTAGCAGAATACTTTGAAATAATTGATAGGTGAAGTGAAGACTGTGCCTCACAGGCTCCTAGACGTCAAGGCAAACACTTCCAAAATTTATTTTTATCTGATAAATGAAAGGGTAAAGATTTATACATTAATGGAGTGCCATGTAAGGTTTCAACACCTTCACTGAATAGAAGGCAGACAGTTTCAGACTGATAAAATAGTTTTTACTTAGTGAAAAAAAAACACTGAGAAAGGAAGTTCTACATTCAGTGTGTTTTCTTGGGCTATAGTGACTTCAGATGGGGTTGAGCTTCATGATGAACAAAAGCTCATTTTCCATGCTCCTAAAGATTAGCTGTAGCTAAACATTGTGCTTGTGGACGTTCAAAACAAAAATAGCACTTGTAAACAGGCCTGAAATCTACTTGAGAGAGCCATGATTTAGGTCTTAAAGGGTCAAGAAGTCACGTAAAGGAGAGATGTCTCTGCAGTGCTCGTCTATTTAATATTGCTTGTTATTGTTGATAATTAATAAGTGAACTAAAACACAGTTAAATTTAGTGCCATGACTCATATTCCTTCCTCCAATACTGTCCTCTCTTCCAAGGAGAGTCAGATGCCTAGTAGGTGTTTCTTGACTGACATGAACAGTTTTAGGAGTGACGTGTTTGAAATACTCTAAACTCTCGAAATGGACATAGTAGCGCCGTGGGAATCCTCAGAGGCCTAGATCAAGATGGCGGCCATCATCCTCACCCAATCTGCTTCCGAAGGAAAGAGCCTGATTGAGTTTTCAGTTCAATGATTGTGGGGTGGGAACGGTATACATACACATACACACACACAAGTATATGAAGAGATGTGTAATAATCTGAGAGTTGTTAATGGAGACAAGAGGACCTGATATCTCACATCAGGGACAAGCCGTCATTAAAATTTTGGCTCAAACACACTACAATACTTCCACTACAACAGAAGGTGAAAAAATTCTTGAGAAAATGTTTGGAAATCTTCAATTCTAGAATACTGTCATTGTAACCACAATGACCCTGTCCAATATAGAAGAAAAAATGAGTTGGAAGAGTGTCATAACATTTTGGAAACATTAAATCGCAGTCTTGTCTGTTTCTAAGTAGGGAGTCGGCCAGACTTTTACATTGTGTCAGAGTTGGAAGGAAAATGCCAGGAGCCTAGAAAGAGGTCTCTTCCCAGCTTTTGTTGGCCCTGAAAGCATATAAAGCTATATCCTCACAGATCCGGGGGCTTCGGAGATGGGGAATTTAGAATGTTGGAAACTATAAGAGCATTGAGCCCATGGGCAGGATACTAAGCCTAGAGAATGAATTGTAGCAAGTGTTGATAGACTTTGGCAAAGACAGGCAGTTCATGGCCTCTTGTAGTGAGGGATGGTTCCTCAGCAACTGAGGAGACTCTGGAGGAAATTATTCCCTAACACTGGAGGGTTAGTATCCGTGGTTTGTTTCCTGTGGCAGACAGTGAGCTCAAGCCTTGATCAAGTCAGAGACACCACAAGTGACGTGCACCTACCTCCCAAACAGAGTCTGCTCCTCTGAGGGAGGACAGGAGGCTGCCCAGGACGAGAGTCTACACCCCATCAAGTACCTTCCATACCCACCAGATCCAGCCACTAAATCCACGGCCAAGCCTGAACCTGTTGGGGGTGGACGCAAGCCAGGTGAGATGGGGCAGGGAAGGAGAAAGATCTGTGTGTAATTGAGTTGGAAATTCATTTTATTTTATAGGATGAAAATGATGGCATTTTCAAAAACAGCTGAGAATATGTGAAACCCCAAATGACTGGAAGTTAAGACCAAGATTTCAATTTCCAAAAGGGTTGTCAATATAGCGTAAATGGAATGAGCTGTAATGAGAACACTCCATAAGCAGATTGGCAGGGTGTCAGGGCGAATTAGAAAAAGTGCTTCTGTTGCTTACGCCACGGCTTAGGAAAGGCATGAAATGGGTACTTGTTTCAGCTCCACAACAGGGCCTAGCTATGTCAATTTGCTTAAAAAATAAAATATTAGTCAAAATCTACACTGAAGTCCAGCTTAAGTGGTCCAAAACTGCATTGGAATGCATTCTTGGGATGACTTTCCGTTGGCAGGCGTATCACTTTTATGTACTGACACCTCTGTGCCCTCATCCAGTAATGTGGATATAGTTATACTTCATTCAGACATAAATATCAATTCAAATAATTTATTCTAAAGAACTACTGTAATCTTTAACAAGTACTACCAGTGTCGATATAGATGGAACATTCTTTGCCTTTCTATGGATTTGAGATGATAGTTTTAATCATGGGAAAAATCAGTTCACGCTCACGTCTCTGTTTTGCTCCAGTGAGCAAAGGTGCCAAGGCCAAGACGGCGGCTTATGTTTAGCATAACACCATGGAACTGTACCGATGGCCAAAATCCTGCTGAGACACCTAGAAAAATAAACAATATTAGTGGGAGAGGGTCTTGGTCATACCGCAACATGGTCATGTGACAGAACTCCTTTGACTCCCCATGGGAGGCCTCCCCCTCTCTGAGGAGCAGATGAAAAGTGGGTGGAATGGGGAAGATGTGGGGAGCTAGAGAAGAGAGAGGAAGGACTGGGATTAGTATGCTAAAAAATAAAATAAAGTATATTCATAAATGTTTTTGCTAGCAAAGTGACATTTCTAAGGGGAGATCGTTATTTAAATTAAGCCTTGTTTGCTTATAATTCTAGATGAAGATGAGAAAGCCAAAGCGGTTCTTCGTTTGAATAGCTTTTCCTACTTACTTTTGTTTGATATATGTTCCATTTTGTGTAAGTTTGTTTTCACTTTGTGCCTAGTTTTGTGTGTGGCGGGGGGAGGGTGCCAGGAGAAACTGGAGAACTCTGTCTCTGGCACCTTTCACTTCATAGTTTGAAATAGGGTCTTCGGTTATCTAAATGAAAATGGATTCACGTATTTGAATTCATGCTTCCTGGTTGGCGGTACTGCTTGGGAAGAATTAGGAGGTGTGACCCTGCTGGAGGAATTATGTAATGGGAGGGGGCATGTTTGAGTTTTCAGAAGTTATGCGCTGTGCCCATTGTACTCTCTGCTTCCTGCCTGCTGTCCAAGATGTGATTTCTCAGCTGCTGTTCCAGATGTCTGCCATCTACTCCCTCTCTTTTTCCGTCATGGGCTCTAACCCTCTGGAACCATAAGCTCCAAATAAATTCTCCTCCTATAGTTACTTTGGTCATGGCGTTTTAAGCACAGCAATGGAAAAGTAAGTAATACACGATTTCACCCTGAGTCTGGGGTTTCTCAAGGGGGTCTGGCCAACAAGTTTCTGTGCTCTTCCTTCTTAGCTCCAGTGCTGGGTTATAGGCACACATGAGAACGCCCATCTTTCTTGAGATGCTGGGGGTTTGAACTCAAACCCTCTGGCTTATAGACAAGCACTTTTCATTCTGAGCTATCTCCTGTGCCTAAAAGTCTATTTTAATTTAGTTCTATGTGCACGGAATTTGGCCAAGACTGGGAAGACTGAAACTTATTTAAGCTCTAAATATTTCTTCCTAAAGCTCTAGTTTTTTCCCCAAGTCAGTATGGCAGTGATTTTTTTTTTCTGTCTCCTCTTCCTTCTGGATAAGCAACCCAGAACCCAGAAGTTGCTCCAGGTCAACTTCTTTATTCTCTTCTAAAGTCAACTGGATATAGGGTAAAAATGGGCATTCTCCATTTTCCATCAACAATAAAACAACCTTCCTTGGTTTCAGTCTAAGGTCTAATTAGAGTCTAAGGTCTGACTGGGTGTACCACAGTGGTGTAGTGCAAAACAGTGAGAATTAAGAATATTCTTCACCGTGATATTCTCAAAAGATTAATACTAATAGAGTAGTAGTTTGTGTTCTGAATGTCTGATTCTATCATCTCCAGTGTTATCTCATCCCTGTCAACAATAACAACAATAATTACACACATACACATGTGCACACATGCACATGCCTGCATACACATTATTATGTCTTGAAGAAAACTTCTTTAGGAAATATGCACAGGCACCGTATATAAAACAAAAAAATCATTGGAAATGAAATGTAAATAAATGTTCTGACAAAGAGTTCGAAGTAGGAGAAGACAAAAGAATGAGTATTTTTACTAAAAGCATGAAACAAAGAGCTGATGGAAGTGGGTGTTGAGTTGACGTTCACCCTAGAAGCCATTCTATTCCATTAATTGCTTTTAATTCCTTTTTGTGCCACATAAGCTGATTATACAATCTCTCAGGATCCCCATTATGTTCATTTCTGCTTGGAAGTTTCTTCATTTCAATTTCAAGCAAAAATTGTACTTTACTAAAACTCTAAAATGCTGAAATTTCATTTCCAATCAGTTCTATTCATTTCCTTTATGGAAGGTTGATTACACAAAATTGATATACTAAGATGATGTTGGTCATCTTTGGACAAGACTCTTCACAGCTAACTTGTATCTGAAATATCCTAAAGTATACACATACCCCTTCCTGTCTAATACAGTGCGCTCCAATGGCTGAGAAAACCAAGTCACCTACCTTTGAAGATCAGAGTGGGACCAGCAAGAAGACTCAGTGGGCGAAAGTGCCTGCTGTGCATCCCTGAAGATGTGAGTTTGATCCTCAGGACCTGAAATAAGTTGGGTGGCTTTTAACTATAATCCCAGTACTTCTATGGCAGGAGGGGAGCTTGAGACAGGACAATCACCAGGAAGCTAACAGACTAGCTAGCCTGGAATAAGTCCTGAGTAAGAAACAAGAGAGACCCTGCCTCACCAAGGTGCCAGGAGAAAGTCAGAGTTTTGGACTTGCCCAAGGTCATTCAGGAAGTGGCAGTCATGGATTTTGTGCAAGTCTCTCTCACTCAGAATACCACATTCTTTCAAGGACAATAAAAAACGTGAAGTCAGCTGGTTCCTTTTGACAGTTGTGACAGGCAATGGTAATTGTCACTTTGATTTGGATGCTGTGTCTGATGACTTGATCTAACTAGTCAAGATGTTGCTATGAACGTCTTTGTGTATGTAATTAACATATACATTTACAATCAATTCATGTTAGGTAATTATCTCTATATTGTGTATGAGCCTCATCTCACTGGCTAAAGGTCGTCTTAAAAGCAAAGAGTAGAGTTTTCCCAGAAAGGACAGAATATTCCTGAAGACCTTGACAGAGAAATCTTGGTGAAGTTTCCAGTAGCATGCCCTTCAATTTCTAGACTTCTCAGCCTGAAGCTGGTGAACTGGTTCCTGCAAGCTTCCATCTCACCCAACGGTACTGTTTACTTCTCTATCTGTCCCCACGTTCAAGGCCTCACCCTTCACCTTGTACATAATAGGCACATTTTATACATCAAATATTAATATACATATTTGATTTGACATAAACATAAAATATCAGCCTTTTAATTCTTCTCTCAGTATGTTTATAATCAATATTGTGATCCGAGTGAGATAAAGAGCTAGAGGCCATAGAGAATGTGGGGAAAGCCCAAATGGAATCTTGTTCTTTCCCCCCTCAGAAGGCTGTTTCCTAGAAAGAAATACAAAGTTCATGATGAACCCCAGAAAGATGCTTTTATCTGTCAAAAGCTTCATGAGAAGTTCTGCTCACTTCACTTTTATTCAAGTGAAAAGAGTTAATGAATCCTTCAAAAGAGTTCATGTCAAAATGCCCTGTGCCGTAAGTTTTAAATGCGAACCGACTTTGATAACGGAAGACAATGAAAGAGCATTTGTTTGGAAAGGCATGAGACATTTTTTATTTTATTCCCGTGGCATCTGATTATGATTCAGTGCAGGGGTCACATCTGGAAAGAGGACTGGCCTGCTCAAATTTGACTCACACTTGCCATCTCCTGTCATTCTTTCCTGAATTCACAGAAGCCACTCAGACGATGGAGCATTGTTCAGCGCCATGTGGAGAATAACTGAAAGATCAGTTTGGATTCCCACTGCAACCATGCTGACATTTGCTAAAATGCCCAAACCCGATGGGATAACTACTTCACAGTTGGCTGAACTCTGAGGGAAGGAGTTTGACAGGCTGATAAGGGGGAAGGCTGGTCTACTCCTCGGCTTTCAAAGGCTGTAAGAACTTGTCAACTCTATCTTCGTTCCCAAACAAACCTGAATTCCCACCCCCGCCAGTAGAGTCTCGTTTTCTGCCACAGCTCTACTTAACTTCCAAGGCACTGATATTACAGGCATGAAGAGATAAGTCAGATGATTTGCAGCTACGACTATAACAGATTTTTCAGAGAGACAATGGGGGGATGGAGGCTTGGTGGGTTGGAGAAGTCTTTTTCTTTCAGCGAGCTATAAAATCTGAAGTGAAGGCACAATGGCTTAATGAGTTTCCGTCTCTGTACTGTGACAAATCTACAATTTGGCCATTGTGAAAGCAATGATATGTTTCGTTAATTTCATATGTTCATTTAATAGAGTATTTGGAAGGCAGGCATTTTTGCTTTAGAAATTAGAGCAAGGGAAAGCTGATAAAAAGCTTCAAGTTGGTGCTCAGCCCTTCGTGAAATACATTAACATTCACGTGTCTTTTCAGACATGAAGACAAATCTCAAAGCCATGTTTTATCCTTCCAGTCATAATCTTAGTAATAGAAGAGGAGAAATCTTCACTCCTCTGTCTCCCCAGAATCTATACTCCCCCCACACTCACTTGCCTTTTCAAGGTTTTTAAATTATTTTTATTTGTATTATTGTACGTGTATGGGTATTTTGTTTGCATGTATGTCTATAAACTATGAGCATGCAGGGCGCACTGAGGCCAAAGGATGACATTGAATCCCCTGGAACTAGAGGTATAGACAACTATAAGCTGTCAGGTGGGTGCCGAGAATTGAACCTTGGTCCTCTGGAAGAATAGCAAGTGCTCTTAACCATTGAGCCATCTGTCCAGCTCTCGCACTATATGTTTTTATTAGTACAGTTGCTTGTGAAAATGGGCGTCCCATCATGGCATGTTCCTTATGCTGTGTTAGCCTCTGTGCTATTCCTAAATCCCCTGTGAGGATAACTCTTCAAAGTCAAGCCACAGAATCCCTGTGCTCTTACCTGTTCTTCCAACCATCCTCAGTTTGGACTTCCTTGGGTTGATAGAAGCTGACCCCAGACAATGACTTAAAAGTTCAAGTCCTGTACCAGTAACAGGATCAAGGAAGCATGGGATGTCAGCACTTTCAATACTCACTGCCTGTGAATCAACCGAAGCTTCTAGAGAAAGACTTCAGTGGCAAAAGAGCATGCATGAGACTAGGGAGAGCTGCAATGGTCTGGTTCTTGCAAATGTGGTTGCAGTGGTGCCACAGCACACTTGTCCCCACAGTTACTCCTTCAACAAAGGGTTTATCTCAGGTGTGAAGTGACACTGTCTGCAATCCACATGGCAGATTCGTCAAACCACTCATTGAACGTATCCATCCACCATATTCCTCCTTTGCGTGTTGAAGCTTCATGGTAAGAGTCTTACTCTGTAGAAGTCATCCTGGGCTGGTCCCAGAGGAATATACAAATCCAGTTTGAAATTTGATGGGAATGGATGTGGTTACTAAAGAAAGAAAAAAGTCTTACTTTCCTTAACTAAGTTTCTATCTCAGTGTTGTCAACAAGAAAAAAAAGTGAGGTGAGGAGTATGGAGAGGGATGTCACAAGGGAGCTTTGTACTGCAGACAAAGTCTGTGAGCCAGATGTGGTGGTACACACCTGGAGTCCCAGAACTTGAGCGGCTGAGGCAGGAAGATCTCACGCTTGTGCTGCATAGTGAGATCATGCCTCAAAAAGGGAGGAAAAAAAATGAAGGAGGGAGGGAGGAAGAGAGGGAAGGAATGAGCGAGGGAGGGATTGAGGGAGGGGGAGAGAGGATCATACATAAACAAACAGCAGTGTAAGATAAATATCAAGAGCTGCTGTAGTTTCCTGGGGTGAGGAGGCTGGGCTTAGTCAGCCACCTGTTGTTTTGGCAGACTCCCTCTGAGGAAGAGGGGATGCTTTAGCAGCCCTGTCTTGACCAGCTGCTTTGCCAGGGATAAAGCTGAAGACTTACACATCTATGGCAGCATTTGCAGTTGGTGGGGAATGTTCTGTGACATCCACTCTCTGTGGGATCTCCGTTTGTTTATTCCCATGAAACCACTAGCCCGGCCCCAAGGAAATGTGGGTTGTGTGACCACATTTCCCATTTACCTCATCACCAAGGAGTGAGGTTGTTGACATGAGGGGGACCGAACCATGAAGAACTGAGAGGTCTGGAAAGATACTGTAATAGCAAATGACTACACAAAAGAACCTCATTCTTTAGCTAGGTTTTCAAGGTCTTACCCTGCAGTTATGAATGGACTGTGCTAAACATTCTTGCCCCTTGTGATCATAGGCATAAAGTCTTTGCAGTTATTTCTCACCAAATACCTGCATTTTTAGGTATGAGTTTTTGTTCGGAGAGCGATGCATTTTCTCATTCTTGAGACACAATGGCCCCACTGCGCCACTATGGAACTCTTCCTGGTAGACCAGTAGGCTAGTCTGAGACACAATGGCCCCACTGAACCACTATGGAACTCTTCCCGGTAGACCAGTAGGCTAGCCTAGACTTCGAGGAACCAAAATTCCTTGTAGATAATGAAAAAATTACTTATATGGGGTCTATGTGGTCCAGTGTCTGTGTCCATGTGTGCACCTTATGTGTAAGCTCATGCATACATATGTGCATGAACGAAAGAGTAAATACAGTTTCCCAGAATGCCACAAATGGGGGAGCAGCTGTTTGTCTCAGACCTGAGGTGAATGTAGATTGATTTGAAGTTACTTCTGGCACAAGAATTAGAAAGGCTTTAGTTTCTCACTTACATTTAACTTACTTTTGGTTTTCTTCTCTATCATTCCTCAGGTTTCTGGAGCTTGACCCAGAGCTGACCTTTGGATAGACGTGAAGGTAAACAGAGACCTGAAACTCTATCTGTATGTTCTTTTGTCTTGGGGACTGTAAATCGGGGCATTAGGTGAATAACACAGCTTGGCTTTGTGTCATGAAAAGCAATTTGGGCTGTGGTAAGGGCAGGATTTATGAAGCTGTCTGGCCAGGCTTGGGCAGGATGCCAGCTTCCACCTGCTTTGCAGTTGGGACCGTGCGCGGTTGTCACACTGCTGAAGTAGCTAAATTCCTTTCGCTGGATAGACCTCTGGACCCACCAAACCCCAAACAGTAGGAGTGGAAGGGGGCGGCTGTGGGGTGATGTGTGTGCATGTGTGTGTGTGTGCATGTGTGTGTGTGTTTCTGTGTGTTGCTGTGTGTGTGCCTGTGTGTGTTTCTGTGTGTGCGTGTGTGTGTGTGTGTGTGTGTGTGTGTGTGTGAGCATGCGTGTGTAAATAGCCACAAAGGAAAGCAGTCAGCTTTTAGGAAACAAATTCAGTGTGGACTCCTTGTTAAATCTTGAGCAAAACTCACTTAAAAAAATAAATAAATAAAGTGACCTTGAGTTGGCTCAGTGAGTGAAGGCTCCTGCCTCCAGTCAAGACGACCTGAGTTAAATCCCTTGGACCCACGTGGTGAAAGGAAAGAACCAGTTCCTACAAGTTGCCCTCTGACCTTCACACGCGTGCCATGGCATATAGTCCCCCCTACAAATGAATCAATAAAACATGATACATTTTTTGAGCATAGCTGTATGTATAAAACATTGTAACTAAGTTTTTTTTTTTCTTTTTCATGGGAATCCATGAACTTTGTTTTTATCCAGAAAGGATGGACGATGTCATACATAGCAAGCTAGAGATATAGAATTTGTTATCCAGGGACCCCTGTCACACTGAAAGGGGATAGGCTAGGACAACTAGCAATGTTGACGGCCACTCTAATCGTGGGCAATTTACAGATGCACACAGTGCGCCAACTAAGTGACTGTCGTGTTACAGGGCTGCTTTCCTAAGAAATGACAGAAAGGATACTGTCTTTTTGATCATGCTGGGCACCCTCCATGAAGCAGATGGCCCAACTGTCACCATGCCAGAGTACAATGCACGGTGTCCACAGTAAAATCACTCTGCTGCCTTTATTCACGGTCCTGTCTCTGCCTGAGAAAAAGGGCCTGAACCCAGCAAACCTTGCCTTCCTCTGGAACAGTTCTTGGATAGCACACAGAGTCTCGTCAGCAATACCTTATCGGCTGACCCACTAGGATTGAAGACAAGGCAGACTGCAGGTGGAAAACAAGCATTTTAATCTCAATGCTAATAAACTTTGGTATAGGCACGTCCTTCTGTAGCAAATCCGCGTTGTTTTTCAGCTTTCTTGCCTCGTTCCTGTACTGGTTATGCTACATCGCTGCCCCTGCCCTTCCTGCAGATACAGCTGTAGCAGATTACCAAATCATGACAGCTAAAAACCATAGAATTTTTTTTTTCTGATGGGACGAGGAGCCAGAAATCCTAAATCAAGGTGTCAACAAGGTTCTGCTTTCTCTAAAAACTATAAGGGCAAAGCCTTTCTTTTCCTTGCCTCTGACAATTTAATGTACCTCCAAACATATTTTGAATAGTAGCAGCCCAACTTGCTACCCATGGTTTGTTTGTTTGTTTGTTTGTTTCTTTCTTTCTTTCTTTCTCTTCCTTCCTTTCTTTTTTCTTTTTGGTTTGTTTTTCAAGACAGGGTTTCTCTGTGTAACAGTCCTGAAACTCACTCTGTAGTCCAGGCTGGCCTTGAACTCACAGAGATCCACCCACCTCTACCTCTTGAGTGCTGGGATTAAAAGTGTGCACCACCACTGCCCAGATCTGTGGTCTTTTTTTCTAGGTCTTAATGTCATCTTCTCTTTTATAAGGATGTCAGTCATAGGACTTGAAGCTGACCCTAAAATCTAGGATGCACGCATCTTGTGATTATTAAATGAGTATATTTTCAAAGATCTTCCAAATAAAATCTGGGTGGCAATGAATTCTGAGGGGACACTGGTCACCTCTCAACAGCTCGGAACTATGACAACTATATTCTTTAAAAATGGCCATTTTACTCCTGCTGTTTATACTCACACCCAGGTGATGGCTGTCATGGGCTTCGCCATCCTGTTTTCTCTCTTCAGCACTGTGGTGGTCTGTTCCTTCCTGCCTCTCAGCAAATAAACCCACTAAACCTTGACGCATGGACTTGTGGATGATTTTCAGTCTCTCTATTTAGCTCATCTTCCTAGGTTTCTGGGTCTGCACACACATAAAAACGAGTAGATCCAGATACCAAGTGCGGAAACAGCAAGATTCCTTGGACCTAGCCTTATTAAAGGCTTACCCACCAGCTGGATGAGTCAGGAACAGAGAGGACATTTGAGTCAGAATTTTAGTCTCTAGCTATATCTATTATATCTATTGGCCAAAGTACCTTCCGTACCTAGAAGACCAGACCCAACTAAAGAAGACTTTTAAAAAAAAGATTGACTCATTGGCTATAATAATAAAGAAGTTTAGGCCTAGTAATGGGTGGTTTAATTTGCTTCTTAAAAGTGCTACCAGAAATAGAAATTCCTGGGGCTGGAGATGTGGCTCATCAAGAGCTTGCTGTTCCTGCCAAGGACCAAAGTTCAGGAAGCTCACAGCTGCCTATAACTTCAGCACTAGGGTGCCCAGAACTTTCTTTTGGCCTCTGAAGGAACAAACACTCATGTGCACATAGTGCACCCATACACATAAATAAACATAAAGTAAAATCTTTAAAAAAAAATGACTTCTGTTCTCTTACCTTGAGCTTCCCTAGTTGTGACTTAACTCTCTGAGAATGGCCATGGGCTAACCCAAACGTCCCCCTTTCCCCTTAGTTAAGGCCCACAGCAGGCATGTGCCTCTTTCTCAGCAGATCCAGTAAGTATAGATGCTAGTGCTAAGCTTCTGTGATCCTGGCAGGGTATCCGATCCTCTCAAAGCATGGGCCCTTGTCTTTTACCCAACCCCCAACCACAAGGTGGGATCAGAAACATCCACCAAATTATGTAACCTGAGAATCAAAGAGAGGTTTTTCCTTGTCAGAAATTCTTGGAGAGGCTACATGGAAAGGAAGAATAAACATATAACAAACATGCATTCCATTTCTGGATATAAACAGGAGCCTTTCTAGACAGCTGATAGAGCCGTGTCCACTTGCAAGACTTTACAGAAATACAAACTGTCTGCTTTGGGTCCACATACACTATAATCATATCTTTCATTTAATCATGCCACCGTAGTCTTATTTTTTCGCAACTGGACAGTCAGCTAAGGATGCCATTGCAAACTACCACAGGCTGGTAGCTTAAACAACATTGGTAACTAGAAGTCTGAGATCAAAGTGCTAGGCATTCTAGTTTCTGGTGGGTTTCTCCCTCCTTCTTCTAAGGGGTCACCTTCCCACGCTATCCCAATGTGGCATTCGCTCTGTGATCATAGAAAAAAAATAGAGAGATAGAGATGGAGGAAGAAAGAAAGGACAGAGTGAAGAAGAAAGACAGGGACAGCGAAGGAAGAGACCTGCTTTTCTTTCACGTCTCATAAGGACACCAATCACACTGGATTGGGCCTCGCCCTCTGACCATGATCGCCTGCTTAGCGTCTCTATCTACAGCTCAGTCCTGTTGGTTAGTGAAACCTCAGCGTATTAATTTGCTCAGTACACGATTCTGCTCATAACAAAGGGGCCACAGTTCCCTCTTCCTTTTCCTTCACATTTTGCCTAGTTTCTACAGTCGGGGAGAGGTGCGGCCTGACACTGATTAACTCTGGCATGCTGAGCCGCTTCAAATATTTTTTTCCAGCCCAAGATCTAAAATGTTTTCCAGTTTCCAATCTATGAGCTCTCAGAGGTCAGATCCTGATCCCAAACAAAGCCAGAATCCTATTAGTCTTTCCCTATCAATTAACCCTACGATTTCTTGCCATTTAATTGCCAGGTGTTTTTTCCTTAGGTCAGCAGGCCAGCATCTAGACTTCTGCCCCCAAAGAATATTTCCAGCCACGAATGACACGCACACACAGACACTCATGCAAATATTTTACGGTGTTCTGCATAATTATATCCTTAAGCACATACTGATGTGAGCTCCAAGCACAATTTATGGATACAGTCTCTATCACAGTACTTTGTTATTGGAATTCCTTCCTCCCATAAGCCAACATCAATATAGAAAAGACCAACGACACACATGTGATTCCTATTAAGTGTAACGCGAAATATGACCCTTAAAAGCAAATTGGTTACTAATTCCCAGAGCTGAGTTTGTTCAAATCCCATTTAAACTAAGTTACTTGTTCAAAGGAAATGCTTAGAAGTCAAAATTTAAGGTTAAGAAAAAAGGAAAAGCTTAGTTGTTGTGTGCCGAGCAAAATCCTTTCTGACTTTTCCTCTGGCTCCAGTGTCAACTTCTTCCAATATTGTGATGTCATCATTAGCTGAATTCCACACATACCAGCATGCCAGTACTGCACACTGCTGGTCCCGCTGTTTTACCAATTTGACTTTCAAATCATACTGTAGAATTAATTTGCTGAGGATCAAAGCGCCTCATTGTTCTACAATTAGAAAAGAGTTTTCAAGGAAGAATGAATAGCCTGGATGTCACAGTCACATCTAAAAGGTTTCCATTTAGCAGAAGGGAAATCGCCAGCTTACCAGTTTCTTCTGACGAGTTTAGTTCTCAGTGGTGCTGGTAGAACCTGATAATGTCATTCTTGGCGTTACCTTCTCACTGGATCCTTGACTACATCAATGCCTCCATCACTGTGAAGACTAAAGCTTGGGTACAGTGTGCCTTGCTATTTGTGCTAGAAACTTAGTCTCACAGGCATTTTTTGGAAGGAATACAAACAAGAAATGCATTTGGTGGAGCACAAAACGAAACCCTTGAAGACTGTGTTCATCTACTTCTGTGAAACGCACATTGAGATGCTGTCTACGGAAAGCACAATTAAAAGTTGAGATTGATTAACCTAGTTTTCCAACAAGTCTGGAAGGATATTTTTGCTGAACACTGCAGAAAGCAGCATGGGTTTAGAAGAACCACAAGCTCTGGGATTGGACTCCTGTATTATTCAGGAGCATTAACAGTAGAAGAGAGGAGCTGAGGAGTAGTTATTGCATCCTTGCTTCATAGGGACACTTCCTTATTTGTTTCCTCCCCCCCGAAACCCGAAATGAAGAAGATAACGTTTTGAATGCAACACTTGACAGCTTCTATTATGGTTTCTGTCACCTTTCCCTATATTTCCTAACTGTGCAGACTCCAGAAAAGGGCAAGGAATTAATCAGGTTGCCAAAAGAGTTGGGTTACACAGCATGCGGAAAGCCCTTCAGCTATGCTGTTTGCTCAGTTTCTGTGGGGAGTTGTGTGATAGCAGCCTTGAATTTAATATGCCTGGCCCTCTTCCACCTGGACGCAGTACAAACTCATTGCCTGCAGCTCCCTGCATCCAGAGTGGGAAATCAGTCATTATATTAAGAACGGATGGCAAATGATTCTGATCCACATTTTTTTAGATGGTATGTTTTTTAACCTGGAACCATACCAAATTGGAAAATTCTGCAACTCTGTAAGCTGGGCATTAGAACTCTACTGCCGTCTAAATCCATTTCTGGTTTGAGGAAGTTGACAAGATGATTTTTTTTTCTTAGAATTTTCTTGGCTACTGTGCTTCTGACAGACATCTCCGAGTCGACCGCATCATCACCTCCCTTTGGATGCTTTTTCTGTTTCGCAGGGTGTGGGAAGATGATGTCAGTTCAGTAGAACTGTCAGGATCTATGTAAATATTGACCTGAATTCTTGCTTTGGACATATGTAAATGGAAAGACTATATTCAGGAAAAACGAGAGAAAAATCTCTTGGAGATTGCAATGAAGAAGGGGGAAATGAGAAGCAACTGCTAGGAGCAGAGGATGCCAGCTCGCTTGACTGTGGAAGAACACTGTCAATCAGGACAGCAGCAGGAGAGTCACGAGGAGTTCTACATGAGAACACACTTTCTATGTGTGACATCGACGACTAACATCCAGGGCCAGTGAGGATCTGGGCTCAGGCTTTGCCAAGAGAACGAAGAATTGCTAATTTCGAAAAAGAGTCTGTGGGTAGAAATTAAAATGAAGAGAGGGCTCATAGTCTACGGACTTAAAATTCAATTTCACGACACATTTTAAAAAGCACATGGATATGGAAAATTAAGTGTGTAAGCATCCTTATCATTTGAACTGTCAAAAATTACTTTAAAACATGTAAACGTCCATCAGTAGAAA
Organism: Microtus pennsylvanicus; assembly: GCF_037038515.1. Taxonomy (NCBI): domain Eukaryota; kingdom Metazoa; phylum Chordata; class Mammalia; order Rodentia; family Cricetidae; genus Microtus; species Microtus pennsylvanicus. The sequence continues at coordinate 30,330,068 of NC_134582.1, read as the reverse complement.
AATGCTTGCTAGTTATGGTAAATAGAGCACCTAGTATGCAGAGAATTTGTAATGGGCCCTATTTATCTAGTATTAGTATTGCATAACCTTCTCTAGCTTTTGCTTAGAAAAGCTAACATAATGATTAATAATAATAACAGTCATGAACAAAGGAAAGGATTATGTGCAATGTAACCACTTTCAAAAATAAATTCTAGCTGGGTGGTGGTGGTGGTGCACATCTTTAATCCCAGCACTTGGGAAACAGAGGCAGGAAATCTCAGTAGCTTGAGACCAACCTGGTCTACAAGTTAAGTTTTGGGACAGCCCGGACTGTTACACAGAGAAACCCTGTCTCAAAAAACCAATATAAATGAACAAACAAATAAATCAAAATTCTAGGCATACGGATATGTATTCTTTGTGTGTTGACTTGTGCTTTATGAAAGCATATATGTGCAGTTGTAAATATCAAAGGGTCAGGATAAGAAGGGCATGGGGTGAGTAGCAATGATATTTACACCTACAGCTCTGCACTTGAACTTCTTCAGATGGGCATGCATCAGGGCTGTAACAAAAAGAGCAATGAAAATAGAAGGAGGTGGAAGAGGACTGAACTTTGGATCTGTAGTTTACAGCTAACTACCATTTATAATTCTTCAAATTACTTGTACAATATATACAGGTATATATGTATTTTTCATATATAGATATTCTATGTAATTATAATTCATATAATTTCTAATATGTTCAAATCTAATAGAAATATATGGATTAATAAATATAGATAGATATACTGATTGGTTGTGCAAGATAATCTGAGTACAGGAGTCCCAAAATATAACACTTTTAGGTTAGATCAGCAGACAACCTCAGACAAAACGTTATTAACAGTTTTCTTTATTTTTAAGAATGTATATACAACAAAATATGATCATATACAACCTCTGTTTCTCTCCTTCCAACTACCCCCTTGACTCTCAACATGTTCCCCTTCGAAATTCATGTCTTTTTGTTAGCTGATAACTCATTAAGTTCTATTAATCCTTTATATATGCATGCATGGCTAACCAGTGTGGCTAGCCCCAAACGCAGATCTCCAGGCAAGCTTTATTTGTGAAAGCACAAGGAAACTTTCGCCACACATTACAACTTTTTAAAATAAAGGCATGATTGCCTCTTCTTGGAAAAGGCAGTCAGTATAGAGCCATTTGTAGTTAAGATTACAGTTGGGGAACAGACCAGTCCTAGAGAAACAGATTTAATCATAAAAATAAATGAATCTAGTTTGTCTCTACTATAAAATAGCTGTGTTAGTTAGGGTTCAATTGCTGTGAAAAGACACCATGACCATGGGAATCTTATAAATGAAAACACTTAATTGGGGGGGGGGCTCACTTACAGTTCTGAGGTTCAGTCCATTATCATCATGGTGGAACATGGTGGCATGCAGGCAGACATGGTGCTGGAAAGGTAGCTCAGAGTCCAACATCTTGGGGGCAACAGGAAGTGGTCTGAGCTAAGATATTGGGCAGTATCTTGAGCATATCTGAGACCTCAAGGTCCAGCTCCACAGTGACACATTCCCTCCAATAAGACCTACTCCAACATGGTCACACCTCCTAATTGTGCCACTCCCTTTGGGGCCATTTGATTTCAAACTACCACAATAGCTTTTAAGCTTACGGAGGTAAGCTGGCTCACCACTAATGAATGCCATAGCTATTTTTTTTATATACAACCATAGCTTTGGTTAAATCTGTAGACTACCCTTTCCCCTACCCTACCCTTATCTCCATCTCTACTTAATCCTTCAACCCCTGGAATTTTCTACTCTTTTTTTTTATCATTTCATGTGTATTGTGCTATTCTTATAATTAATTTTTAAATTAAGTTGTGAGATAGTAGATTTCCATATGAGTTTTCATGGAAGCTTTCATTAGGCTAGCCTTACTCTTCACCCTTCACCCCTCCCAAAGGCAGAGCATTTGAGGCCCACTGCATTCCATACATTCTCTTCCTTCCCTCCATGATCTCTTTACCAACCCAAGTTTTCTTTGTTTATTAGGCCAAATACTTTAGCCATTATGTTATCAGATCTATTTAAGGTCTTCACATTCAGGGGTATGAGAACCTCAAAATGGTTGGCGGCAATTCTTAATGTTCAGTTTGGTGAAAGCATTTGTCTGCCTTCTAGAATTTCTTCCTTTGTAAATAAGACTTGTAGCTCAGTTGAACACAAGGCTGAGGAGAAGGGAAAGAAGTCTATGAGCAGGAGATGGATAGATATGTTCAGGTTAACTATGTCTACAAATTACAGTCCAACAACACGTGGAGTTGGGCTAGATAATTTGGGATAGTAGTCTAACCATCATGATAGGGTCCATCAGTAACTTTCATCAGACTTCAATCTTTATTTTTTTATTTTTTGGATTTTTCGAGACAGGGTTTCTCCGTAGCTTTTTGGTTCCTGTCCTGGAACTATCTCTTGTAGAACAGGCTGGCCTAGAACTCACAGAGATCCGCCTGCCTCTGCCTCCAGAGTGCTGGGATTAAAGGCATGCGCCACCACCGCCCGGCCCCAGACTTCAATCTTAACTGTAGCATAAGGTGAGTTTTTTTTTTCCCATCTAATTCTGTTAGATTTATCAAGGCACTATCTCAACTTGATTGTCCATAAAATGTTAAAAAGTAAAGCACACAAGAGGTCAGTGATCACTCAGGCATGCTAATCCCTTAGGTAGCTGATGGACAAAATCATGCTTTTGAGTTCAGTAGCATGCCTTCACTACTTAGCAGCACATACAAAACCTCTTGGCCACCAGACCTGAGCTCGGGACATACAGTTTCAATTTCTACCCTAGCCATCTTCCTTTGGCAGGTTATTTCATTTCTGTGACCCTCATGGGAAACATCTCACAGTGGATACTAATCTTTGCATTTCCATTACTTGAATTCATGACATTTTAACAACTTCTAAAAAAAATTGAAATATCATATATGTATCCAGCTGCTATAAATTCTTGCTTTATTTCCGAAGAGCTTGAGGAGTTTACTTCTTTCCAGACAACATGTTTTTCAAAACATGAGCAGCAAAAGAGGATTTATGCTCCCAGTGGGAGAGGGTAAGTGAGATTTCCCTGCAGCAGCATTTTGCATTCTGAGTCACAGGCATCTTAACAGGGCCTCTGCTCCTTTTTGCTGAGGTAGATGGCCAGACCATTTGGCATAGAAATGACTGCTTTTGCTAAGTGAAAATAAAACCAGGGAACCCATTGTTTGTAGAGATCACATACCAAGTTTTGTTCTCAGGAGTACACAAGCTCTGCTATCTTTATGCTTCTCCCAGTAATAAACAAAAGAAATGTTTAAGTTGTCTGCAGAGTGAAAACGGTGGTGGTGGCACACAAGGTTTTGATGCAAAGAAAAAACAAATCCATTAAATCCATACATGCTTTTTTCCCCCCAGATGTTCTGAAGGCTTTACTGTGAAAACATCAGAGAACTTGCTGTATAATAGAAAACAACCATACTGACTACAAAATGGTGTACTCTTTTTAATTATTACCTTTCCACCCCTTATCTTTTTATACATCGATGAAACAACACTAAAAGAAAAGCATGGTGTGGTGGAGCCCACAGCATTTTCTAGTTCTGTGACTTTAGACTTTGAATGTAATCTTGAGTCCAAGTGTCTAGTGTAACAATGGTAATGATAATTTGCACCTCTAAATATTACTGAGATGATCTTATAATGATCTATACTGGTGAGACTGGTAAACCTCACAAGATTAGAATTATTAAAACTTCTGTGTGGTGAACGCACGGGCCTAAAAAAGACAGAACAGGTTACAAAAGAGGTAGATATCATTTCAAAGAACTGAACTACAATCATAGCTCCAGACACAAAACAGAATTTCTTAGAAACAGACTTGTAAATGCCATGTGTTTATCTTTACAACCAGTGAAATGGGAAAAGAGTGTTCATCCTCTGTGAAAAGAACGTCTGATTTTAAGACAAGACTTGCCCTGAAATGTGGGTTCCCCTATCTAATCCTACTCCTACATCTAATGCCAGAAGAAGTGCGGAGTAGAGACGGGGAGATAATAGATGGCGTGGAAAGTTTGGAGACGGTTTCGATGGAAGGCGAAACTAAAGGAAGGAGCACTGTAGGGCTTCACATGTGTAGACCGTCAGATGTTGTCAAGTTTCATCAAAGTAATCTCTGAGCACACATTAAATCTGCTGTTCCAGCTGCCTCTCGGTCAGAGATGCTAAAAAAGCAGTGTGGTGGCAGGAAAGGACCAGTTTTGTCAAGATTAGATTCTGTTCTCTGAGCCATAGATCAACAGGAAGTTTCTGAGTGTGACTTTTATTCAAACCCCAGAGAAGAAGGTAGTGGAGAGGATGCTTCTCTGAAGTTTCAGTTTACTTGGCCTAGCCTATCTACCTTGCCTCTTAAGGATGGCTCTGCTCCAAAAACTGAATTTCCGTAATGAAGGGTAAGAGCTTGGATGTTATTCTTGATGTCACGTCTCAAGTAATGGTTAACTGTGTTCATCTGCCAGTTTAGTTCCCCCCCCCCCCCCAGCTACACATCTGCCTTCTGAATAGCAGTCAGGTCTACTGATTTTTACCAGGGTTATCCAGTCCAAATATAAAAGGACCTTGCTACTTCTAATCATCGCTGTCTTCCCTCTCTACTTGATAGTCTGTGCTTCTTTCTTGACTTTAAGGCCTGGTGTTTGAGCTCTCGCTCCCTTTCATCCCTTCATGTCACCCAACCCCGAAGCTGCTCTGCAGATCCTGTCCCTCTGTAGATGTGTTGAGTTTTGTTCTTCTTCCTCTAGGTGTCCCTTGCTTCCTGTTTACTCATTTCTCAGTCTCAGAAAAAACACTGAACAGTCATCAGAACACTGATCGGCCCCGTAAGTACTTGGGTCTCTCTGATGTTTCTTATTACAGCCTTCAAGCTGCACATCTTCAAAGCCATTTTCGTACCGTGTTCAAGAATACAGTTTGCTGTGTTCTAGTTTAATACACGCTGTCTTCCAAGACACCCTTTTATTCTCAGCTGCTGGGTGATTTGTTGTTTTTCTTAGAAGGCTTAAAGAAATGTCTGCTCGCCTTTGGTGGGGGCCTGAATGTCAGACTGAAGAAACAGTTCTGGCTGAGTCCAGCTTAATAAGCCAGTGAGGTTGCCGGGGTGTTGATGATGCAAAGGCAGCTGGAACACTGAAAGCCCCGCCCCTACAAGGGTGCTGATTCACGAACAACACCGCATGTCCACCTGGAGCTTGCTGTATACCTTGCAGGCAGCTCTGCAGAAGAGGCTCTCCTTTCCTGGAATTTTCTGTTGCTTTTAAATCTTGAGGAGGATTTCTGTGAAGCTTGTAACTTTTGTGTTCCAGAACCTTTCAATTTCCTCAACTTCTTGAGTCTTATTAGCCTTTCTCCTGTCTCTAGAAGAAAATGTTTTATTTCAGAAGAAATAACAACATAACACCAGTACATAGCAAAGGGCCTGAAATAAATGTGTTTTTTTTTTTAATGGAAAACAGGTAAAGTGCAAATACACTATCGTAACGATTATCCATTCATCTACAACAGTAAAAGTATCCCAACTATTGCTACCATTGATAGATTCCCCTAAAATGGAATAACATTTTACAATTCGAGAGAATAGCAGTGTTTACTTCTGCCTCTGAGAAGAATTCTGTTTAATTCACTCTATAGGAGGTGTGTCACTAGGGGTGGGGTCTGAGGTCTCAGAAGCTCAAACCAGTTCTAGTGGTTCACAGTTCTCCCTACTGCTTCTCATCCAGATGGAGAGCACTCAACTCCCTCTCCAGCACCCTGTTTGCCTGTGTGCTGACAGGCTTGCCGCCACGGCGATAATGGACTAAATCTCTAAACCATAAGCCAGACCCAATTAAACGAATTCCTTTAGTTAGCTGGACAACTAACAGCTCGAGACTGTAGGCCATTTTTTTTTCATCAGATATCTAACATTTGGCAAAGAGTTGTCCACAAATGCTTGTTGAATGATGTTTGTATTTCCCTGGTGGTGAGCTGGTGAAATTTAAAACACTGAGTACTGTGTCTTATGTTTTCAAATCCACACACAGTTCTCATTAATCTGTTCAATTTTCATGCTTTATAAACTGCAAGGCAAAACATTAAAGCAATGGGGGAATACCCATGCCCTTGTAGAGCCAATCATGATAAATGAAATCCCAGATATAATGAATTTTCTCTTGCATACACACTTTTATCCATCTCACATTGGCATAGGCTATGATACTGTGGAAGCATCCTCTCAGCTCCCAGCAGGTAAAACCACACAGTGAGAGGAAAGACTCAGAATCCAGAACGCCTGCCAATGTGCCTTAGTTAGGTTGTTATTCCCTTTCCACTTGAATGATGATAACATTGACTTCAGTGAGTTGTTGGGAGATAGTGTATTAATCTCTGTGGTGATCTGAATTAAAATGGTCCCCATAGGTTCCATAGGGAGTGGCACTGTTAGAAGATGTAGCTTTGCTGGAATAGGGATGACTTTGTTGGAGGAAGAGTGTCACTAGGAAATGGGTATTGAGGTCTCAGAAGCTCAGACCAGTTCTGGCAATTCACAGTCACTTCCTGCTGCCTGGCTGTCTAAGACAGAACTCTCAGCTACCTCTCCAGCACTCTGTCGGCCTGTGTGTGGCTATGCTTCCTGCTGTGACAATAATGGATTAAGCCTCTGAACTGTAAGCCAGTCCCAATTAAATGTTCTCCTTTATAAGAGTTCTTCACAGCAATAGAACCCCTAAGACAATCACTTTCCCGTTGCTGTACAAAATACTTTGATATAAGATAACTTAATGAAGAGTTGATTTGGGCTTATGAATTGAGAGAGAGAGTCTATAATGACAGGGGAAGCATTGTGCCAAGTGTCTAGTGCAGGAATCTGAATGATCCCATCTTCAACTATAAACATGAAGCAGAGAAAGTAAAGCGGAGGTAGGGTCAGGCTATAAATTCTAGTAGCTTGCTCCAGGCTCCACATCCTACATGTTCCATAAAATCTCCCTAAAGTGCAATCCACTGTGGATCAATAATTTAAGTATCTGAGCCTATGAGGGACATTCTCTTCCAAACCACCACAGATGGCATTAATGTTAGATATTTATACTCTACAGAATATCAGTAAGATGGATGAGAGAGATAGACAAGGATTTCCAATGCCAAGTGATGCTGAGAACATTTTGGAAATAGACTGAGGTCCAGAACACGAGAGGAGGAATGGTGAGAAGACATTTTGAAAGCTAAGTGTTGGAAGCCACATGAAAACTCCGGACTTCACGGTAGAGGCAAACAAAGTGATCTGGAAATGGTCTCAGCAGGTTCTGCACAAGACCTCTTCCACAGTCTGCTGATGGCAGTACTCTAATCCTCTAGTGCTTTTCCTCACTCTTCTCCTAGACTTCCTGCTTTGGGTAGAATCCTTTCCCTCTGCCTCTGAGGGCCACTCTGATCCATGACTTGAAACCCAAAGAACTATTCTTCTGTGCACGGAGATTGGTTGAAAACTTATCTGTGATCCCAACTGATGAGGGAAGAGGACAGGATCATGGCTGACCCCGTCAGCAGGCATACATTCTCTCCTGCCAAATCTGAACTATGGAGACACAGTCTGAGATTTGCTAGCAGGCATCATTTCCCACGGTTTCTAGAAAGAATGCCAAGTGGAGAGCAGGGTCATGGCGAAGTTGTTTTAGTGGCACACAGCCCTTGAAACTGACATATACTTATTTAAGAATGTTCCTTCTGTTAGTGAGGTTCTCAGCCACTTGCATCGGGAAGAATCCTGGTTGATAATGCAGGGCCAGAGATATGTGTTAGAACAATGGTTACAGATTATGAAGCAATGTGTGTGTGTGTGTGTGTGTGTGTGTGTGCATGTGTATGTGTAGTTTCTCTCCCATATATGTGTGTGTATATGTATGTGTATATATGTATGTATGTGTATATATGTATGTAATATACCTAAAACAACCACTTGAGAGGATCACATATTACCTTCTTGGTTGCTGCGAATGTTTGTCTTACAGTTGGCATCATTTTGAACAACAAAAGGAGAATAAATTTCCCCTCAATTACTCTTACTTAGAACTTTTACTAATAAAGAACATTAAATGCCAAGACAAGGTTTTATTTGATTATGAATTTCCATCTTTGCCCCTCTCCCTTCCAGAAGTTATGATGCAGTATAACAATAATGAAGACAGTTTAAAATATCAAGCAGTTAAAGTGCAGGAAGTTGGCACTCTCATCGCTGAGAGGAGACCTACAGTGACTCATAAAACCTAATTTTTATTTGTCAAATATTGTAAGTAGTAAACAATCAGTTTTTGTTAATGAACAATAGAAGCTAGTGCTTGCGAATATTGTGCTGCAAACCCCCGACATGTGCTAACTAATTTAGCCATACCTACGCCTCATTCAAATGTACATTCTTATTTCTGACTTGTTACTGGGGAAACTGAGTCACTTCTAGAGTAAATAATTAGCTTTGTTTCTTACTAGTGCCAGGACGGAAGACAAGTTTAGCCACAGCACCACATTCAGAGGAAGAGGGTAAATGAATAAACAAGGAGTTTCATTTTTCTTACTCCCACTGCTGGGAACATATGACAATTGGACAGTCTTTGTGCCTCTTCAACAGAGCAGCCATATTCTTTTAATTTCTTGGCTACTGTCTAATTATCAACTGCATTCGTTGTAGAAATTCTGTTCACAGTTTCCAATCTCTCAGGCACAATTCAGTTCAGTAAAAAGACAATTTACTGAAATGAAAACCTTGCTAAGTGTTATCATGGTAAAGTGGAGGGGCCGAGTGTTTCCCGCATTGCCTGCTGGTACTAAGGGAGTAGTTGAGGCGCTGGAGGAATCTGCCTCATTACAGACACTGATGTCTAGCACTTGTAACATTCGCTGCTCGTGGGATGCCAGACATCGACCTGCGTGCTTCAGGTGAAGATCTGAGCTGCCAGTAACAGTTCACCCAGCCCGGATTTATAATCTTTAGTATTAGGCGGCATGGGCGGCAGTGTAATCACTAATCTGACGTGAATGAACACTTAACGGTAATGGCACAGCATTTTCCAGTTGAATTTGCACCTAAATTTGTGACTTTCAGTTAGCACAGAAATGCTAATCATGTCTCATAGAGACAGCAATTTAAAAATCAATTTCTGTGTGCATGGAAATATGACATTTAATTCTTGACTGATGTCACTGGTGTGGGAGGGGTTGGATCAACTTCTATCTAAAAATTGAGTGATTCCTGTCTCTAGTAGGCAAGAATCTTTCTGCCACGAAAGGCCTTCCCTCCCTTTAGAGCTGTCCCCCCTCTGAGATCATCAAGAATTTTCTTTTGCATCCTTGTACATGGACAGGCAGCCACCACTTCAGATATATTGTCCTGGGCTGGACATGATGATGAACACCTGTAATCCCAGCACTTGGGGGAAAGATACATTATGATGCCAGGTTTGACGTGAACCTCAGCTGCATAGCAACGCCCTATCTCAAAGGAGAAAGAAGAGGAGGAGGAAGGGGAGAGAGGGAAGGAGGAATAAAAACAATACCCTGTCACAGATGCTTTCTCTAGAAGCAACAGAAGCGATTGTAGGTTTGCTCGTTTCCTTAGATAGACTTGTTCCATCTTGGAGACTGAAGAAGGGGTCCCTGCTTTGTGCCTCTGCTTCTGTTACTCTTCCTGCTTCAGCTGCATCCGTGATGCCGGCTCTGGGAGTGATGCTAGCAGAGCTGTGAAGTGCTTCTCGGACATTTCTACCTGACCAAGTTTGAAGAGCATTTCCCATGACTGCTATGGGTGTGAGCTCCAAATCATTGCAGCACACTCTATAGCTGTCTCTGCCGGAGGGTAAAGAGCTATCTATGCTGCACAGCTCCTTTCTAATACCTTGTCTCAATACCTCTTTTATTTATTTATTTATTTATTTATTTATTTTGATTTTCGAGACAGGGTTTCTCTTTTAAAGAAGTTTGTTTTTCCTTTCTCATCCTTTAATTTCCCCAGGTGAGATCTGAGTGGGAGGTCACTCTTACCAGACCATATACTAAAATAAACATCTGTTACCAAGTTCTGTAGTCTTTAAACTTGGATTTCTGAAACCCACATAATTAGTCTGGAAAAAGTCAGTTTTTAATATTTAGCATTTCTTCTCCCCTGTCTGATACCGTGCCCATTTGTGTGAGCATTAAGAACCTAAAAGCCTATTTCTGTGCAAATGTGGTCATGCACTTCCACCTACTTCTGATGTTCTCCTTAGTTGGCTGGGCAGGAGGTGCTTCAACTTCTACTAAATCCACTCGGCCGTAGTAGCTCTGACAGCTTGTTCTTGGGGATGTTAGCCACTGGGAAAGGTTGATGGGAGTGTATTCTCCTGGCTCTTTTTCTCCTAGGAACACCTGGAATCTAGGTGTGAGCAATTTGTATAGCTCTCCTATCACTTCGATGAGCCCTCTTGGTTACTTGGATTTTTGCATGTGCTCACTTAGACAAATTTCCTTTACTTATCATTGTTATTTTCTTCTGCATTACTTGCCACATTCATCCAGTTGCAGGCTGCTTTTTAAAGCTTCTCTTTATGGTCTTACCCAGATTTCAGCTGTCTTGATCACATTGGTAACTTCTTTTCTATTTCTCTATGTCTAGTGGAAAGTGCTTCTTGATTTTAAGGCATTGCCATGCACTTGTTTGATCTACCTAGAGTGTTGCTGGTTCTGTATGTTTTTATTTTATGAATATATTGAGCCTGGGTGTTCCCAGTCATTAGTATAACCTCTTTTGATTAAAATGAGGGCTATCTCAAAATAGTATACAGCAAAAGTTCAGATTGTATGTAGAGATCAATTGACCATGGGGATAAACATTGCCAGTAAATACATTTACAAGACAATTCCCATCCTTAGGGTTCAGGGAACATCAAGGAAGAAGAGGTTGAAAGGTTCTAAGAGAGAGGTTAGAGACATCTGCAGTGAGTGTCTTCTAAAAAAAAAAAGTAGGGTCTTAAAGAGTTAGGGAGGATGTGATCAAGATGCTTCCCCCACCAGACTATCTAACAAAAATTCCAGTAAGGGGCATAAGAAACCCCCCTTTGAGTTGTTGGTCAGGATTCTCTTTAAAAAGCTCCCTAAACAATACAGGCTATTGCTGTTGTCCTTGGCTCTGTCCCAGGGGTTGAAGGTAAGTCCCTACTGCTGCAGATGCCACTTTCTTCAGATGCAGGACCTGGAGGATGTGAGCTGGATCTGACCTGAAAGCCTCCTCCCTGGAGACTAGCTGCCACAGTACCAGAAGGGGCTATACAAGCTACCAAGAGAAGAAAGAAGACAATAATCCTACTCAGCTGTGAAGCCTATAAACCACAAACTGCTCAGTATGGCAAGTGCAATAGTGGTATTCACATCTTGGCAGTAACCAAAGCCATCTAATTGGACCTAAGGGTCATTCATCAGGAGAGAACTCATGTCTGATACTGGAAATCTAGGTAACTACTGGCCTAGTGAGGTCACGAATCTTAAAAAAGAACTTACTCACACCACTTTGCTATACCAGTATATTTCCAAACTGAGTTCTAAATACTTATTCTTAAGCCCACAGAGAAGTACTGCCTCGCAGCTCTCACCAGAGAAGCTTCTATTTGCAGCAGAGAACATTACAGAAACACACAATTACCAAAATGCAGAGAACAACTGATCAGAAGGTTCCGGCCCCCGCAATGGATGCATCTACAACAAAACTCTTGCATATCAGGGGACATCTCGGAAGAGGAGGCAGTAAGAGTGCGAGAGTCAGAGGACCAAAACAGCTTCTGTGAGATTGTACTTCTGAGAAATGACAGGGACACTTTACCCATGATGCCTCAGCAATATGTTTCTAAACAAAATCTGAAAAATGATAACATCAATAGACATGCTAACTTGAAATGGGGAAATCTTATGAAGTCCACTTGTAGAAAAAGAACTACAGGCAGTCAAAGGATGCCGAGAGAAGGAAAAGGAGCCTTCCCCCAGGGTGGAGACCCTTAATTGGTTACCTAATACCTGAAATCATATATGTGTAACACTGGGTGGACTCAACAGGATGCATGCATATGTACATAAGTTTATGAACACACACCATATATATATATACATATACATGCATGTGTGTGCAAAAATAACAATTGAGGAAGAAGTTAGGAATTTGGGACAGAGTGAGGAGGGGTGGTGGCAGGAATTTGAGGAAGGAGAGAGTATGGAGGGAAACTATATAATTATATTTTAGCTTAAAATGTTAATAAAAACAAAGAAAATGAAATCTTACCTGAATACAAAAAAAGAGTACAGATTCAAAAGGCTCTATCTTAAGATTCCTATTATTGTGGTAAAACACCTTGGCCAAAAGCAAGTTGGGGAGGGAAGAGTTACACTTTGGCTTATACGTCTATGTTTAAGTCCATCATTGAAGGGAGTCAGGACAGGAACTCCAATGGTAGAAATCTGGAGGCAGGAGCTAATACAGAGAGGCCACGGAGGGTGCTGCTTACTGACTTGCTCCTCATGGCTTGTCCAGACTGTTGTTTGAAGCCTGGAGCCACCAGGCCAGGGATGGAAATATCCACAATGGATTGGGCCTTCCCATATCAATCACTAAGTAAAAAAATGTCATACAGCCATCTCTTAGGGTGACACTTTCTCAGTTGAGGTTCCCTTCTTAAGGATGACTCTAGCATATGTCACGTTGATTTAAAATTAGCCATTATAGACTCCACTCCTGCTTGGAATACTGAAGCAAATAAAAATATTGAGACGAAGAGTAGAGACACTATGTCTATTAGGGGTTATTATCTTTTGTAAGCCTTTGTCAATCTCCTTCCTCTTTCCGAACCCCTTTTCCTCAGACTATGAAAGGGCCATGCTCCTCTGAGTCTTCCTCAGTCATGACTGTCTTTTCACTGAAACTGACCAGTTGTAATCCTGGCATGCTTGCTACCTATCCACCATTTTCCTGGCATTGTCAAGGTCTGTTTCTGTCTCCCACTTCACCAACTACAGTGCCCATAAATTGAAAGATAAATCATTTAATTTTTGTAATAGTTTAGTTCTCTGTGTTCATACGCAAAACTTCTTAGGCTAGCAAATCGGATGAGCAAGAGGAACAGTACAATTTCAGAAGTCCAGTTTGATCTGGATACGTTGATATTTAAAGCAACAGAGTTGAGCCAGGCTGTGGGCTGAATAGGAAAGAGAGTCTCTGCCTCCTTCTCTTTTAGACTGTTGGCTTTTTAAACAGCCCCTTAAAAGATATTACTACACTTTTTAGATTGTATTTCAATATTTTTCCTTTAAAGCCCCATGTTTCACTCTATCCAAACATAAATGTTTTATAACCCCTTGCAGCGCTGAATCTTTGTTAGAAGAAAATTGAAGATATTCTCCAATACCTACATTTTATACGCACTTTTACCAAGATTTGTTTTTACAGTATGTTCGTTATAAAGTACAAAAGTTAAAATTTTAAGAAGAGAGATTCAAAGATTCTTGAAGAAAATTGCATTTTTCCTATACTCCATATTCAACTCTGCCGTATATACACTCTGCAATTGGAGAACTGACTTCACCCAGTTTTCCTTCACATAGAGAGTTGGAGCACTGACTCACTCCTGCCCAACTCATACACACTCACCCCACCTTGTCAACACGTGATGCTTAGTCCTGATGGTCAGGTTGCTTTGGTTGAGAAACAAGTGGGACGTGTGTAAGGCCCTTCTCTTTCCTCTCGGCTGTCTATGTGAGCATTCCAAGACTAACTTTGGGGTGAGGACCGGTCCTCACTGTGGGTAGTGGTATCGTATAGACTGGGGATCTCGACACAATGAAAAGGAGTAAAAGAAAAAGGGGAAAGTCACAGGATAGGCATTGTCTCCCTGCTTCTGTACAGCCAAATTGTGAACTGCCCGTCCCACACAATGACCCGCCTGCCATGATGGTTGAAGCTTCCGGTACTGTGCATCAAGACATACCTTTCCTCCCTTAGTTTGGTTATGTTAGGTTTATTTTGTGCTCTGCATCACAGTGATGTAGAGCCTAACTAACACACTCCTCTATTTCCATCACTCTTGATGTGGATTAAAAGCTCACTAACTCTGCCTTGGATTCTTCCTGTCCTCCTTGCTTTCTTGGGGTTCTCTTTGCAGGAAGGGCTTTATCCAGTGGGCTGAGAGTTCTCGCTAAAACTCTCTCTTCTTCTCTTTGATGTTGCATGGTTGACCGGATAGAGTCAAAGCTCTGGAGTTCAGCACAGCCCTGCCTTTGCCCACCTTCCTGCTTTACCACCCTTCTTTCCACCAACACTAGGACAATTTGCTTGCAGCTTCTGAAGTCACCAGGACCTTTCTTCCTTCTCTTCTTACTTTCCTGTGTGATATTTTATCTACCAAGCACATACAATAAATAAATATAAATGTAGGTGATATGAATAATACCTTACAAATTGGAATAAACATGTAAATATAAAATACTAAGTATGTATCTACCAGTATTTTCTCCATCTTTTCTTCTTCTTGATTTGGCAAACCTCAATATTTGGGTCACATCCTCCTTCATTCGAGGATTTTCTTTAGTACTCATTATAGTATTAAGTGTTTCTTTTTCCGTGTTCCAAACAATGTTTGTATCAAATAAGAGAATCTGTCCTATTATTCAGATAGTTTCTTTCCATGACTCTGAGCAGGCAGTGTATAAAAGCGTCGTCTCTATTACGTATTTCACTTCTATCTCTCATAAGAAGACTTGAAAAACACCAATAGATCAGCAGAAGGAACTGGTGGGTCAGGACTCGTAAGCTCTAGAGAGCCTGCCCTGTTGTTTGAGAGGCACACTTCATCTCTCTTAACAGAGACAGTGGGCAGGCAAAAGCTCACAGAATACACATCTGAATCTGACAGCAATGAAGGGAATAGTTAAGAGGGCAAACTGCAGTATACAAAACAAACGCACACTCACATTCTCCTCCTCCTCCTCCTTCTTCATCCTTTTCTGCTTGTCTGTGTCTATTTTAGCTTATCAGCTTTAACATCATTTTTAAAGTTTGCCTCTTATATTGCCCAGTTGGCCCAGTTAATGGCGACAATAAATGATAAGTAGCATTTATGAATGTTTACTACATGGTACTAGACATTTACTACCAACTATTTTAACCATCCCACAGCCTTACAAGGTAATTCCTGGCATTCTGCCGACGGAGCTCTGAAGGGCACAGGCTGACTCTTTCCAGTGAGCTGCAGACAGTGAGATTTAAACCAGCATTGTCAGGCTTTTCAACCTGACACCCCACTTTCTTCAAACCGCAGACCTCCAAATCTTTCTTCCAGAGTCTCTACTCTGACCGATAGTCCTTTACAGCCCTGGAGGAATGGTCCCTGTGTTCTTATATACATGCTGCTTTTACTGCCTGTTCCATTAGGTCCCTGAGACACAGGAGCTCTTTGGAAGTCTGGCTGCACATTTTGCCTGTAATGCAAATAGCTGGTCTCACCGAGGGTTTGGCTTCACCAAACCTCCCACCGGCACCATCACTTGGGGGACGCTATCATACGCTGCATCTGCCACGCACGCCCCTGCCCACAAAGATTTCACTTCTTTGAATTTGCATTGCCAATTATTACTATACCGACGAACACAGTTGGAACCGAGGCTGAGCTCTGTCCCGCTTGATCATTTCACACGGAGGCCATCGCTGGGCTAGCCTTGTAAGCAAGGAGGTGGTGAGGAGATCGCTTTAAAAATGCTGCTTGTTCTGTACATCCTCAAAATAATTTTTTGTCGACTTTTAATTAGAAAATTCCAATCGATATGATGTTTGTGAGAAAGAGGTGCAGCAATGGGCACCAAAGAGAAAGTGGGGCTGCAGAAGAGGGAAGAGTGAACGAAAGCTAATACACTTAAAATTGAAAATGAAACCATCAATCTCGGTAGCTGCACAGAACGCGCAGGTGCCTGGACAATTCTCTTCTTTGCTGCAGGTTCAGCTCAAGCCATTACTTAATAAAACAGATATGTGACGACGTTAGTAAGTAACCTAGAAAAGGTCTGCTCTGCTCAACGCGGGAGTGGAAAACACTGTTTTTACTTTGCAAAATTTTAATGGAATCTATCAACAACCCAAAGTAAAAGCGTACTGAAAATAAATTGGACTTCATGTTGGATAAAAGAACTATTTTGACGGTCTCTTTGGAGACAGAAGCCATTTATTTCGGATTCATTTGTCATTGTCTATATTAAAAGTATTTATTGTACTTCCTCACACATATGAGACTGTATCAGTCTCCATAAAGCAAAGAAAATGGGCTTTTGTCTCCTAGGATCCCACAGTGGAACAAACGCTCTTGAAAATGTTCCCAGAGAGGAGTGTGCTTAAACACTCAATGAAAAATCCTAAGATGTGTTACATGGCTAGCTGCTGCTGATCCTATATTCTATTTTATTGAGAGATGATGAGTGAATATCCTGTCATTGAGACCTGGACCAGTGAGGTGCTTAACAGGTAAAGACACTCGCTGACAAGACTGAAGACCTGAGTTCTAATCCTGAGGCCCATGTGATTGAAGGAAAGAAACTACCTTGGCAAGTCGTATGCTATGGCACATGTATGTGCTCTCTCTCTCTCTCTCTTTCTCTCTCTCTCTCTCTCTCTCTCTCTCTCTCTCTCTCTCTCTCGCTCTCTCTCTCTCTCACACACACATATGTGCACAAACACATAAACACACAAATACATTTTAAGAATATAATAAAATGAATTTTTTAACGATGGAAGCAAGGAGTCCTGGGGAGATAACTTGATAAGGAAGAACATTTGGTATGCAAGTGTTAAGCCCCGAGTTCAAATCCTCAGCACGCACATAAAAAGCCAGACATGGCATAACTATGCATTCACCTACAACTGCGATGCTGTGGGGACAGAGAGAAGAGAAATTCTGGGGCTTGCTGGCTGTCGGTCTAACTCCAGATTCGGTGAGAGACCCTATCTTGTGGGAATAAGGTGGACACTAATGTCCTCCTGT
The DNA here is from genome assembly GCF_037038515.1 of Microtus pennsylvanicus. Taxonomy (NCBI): domain Eukaryota; kingdom Metazoa; phylum Chordata; class Mammalia; order Rodentia; family Cricetidae; genus Microtus; species Microtus pennsylvanicus. The sequence goes on along the minus strand of NC_134582.1, from coordinate 30,312,968 downwards.
GGTCTCCACATCTGCCTGCATGAGCAGAAGCATGCCTGCACATGCACATAAACCACATGCAACACACGCAACACATGAATACATAAGCAGGAGTTATTACATATATGTGATAACTTATATGTGATATACACTTTCCTCCCATTTCCTTTCGCTAGGATAAGCTTGGTTATCAAAAGTACTTTCCAGGGGAACCTTCCATGTTCCATGGGAACCTGGACACTCATGAAAGCAGCTGAGCATAGAGCATGTGAAAAGTTGACCTACTGGTCATAAATGTATTTGTTATGGAAAGATTTTATTTTCCTTTAATCGTAGTAGACAGTTTTGTTGCACAATCACCTAGGTTGATAGCTGTCATCTTTCAGACCTTGGGGTTCATTTTTTTTGGGCCCTTCTGGCTTCAAAGGTTTCTGTCAAATAATCAGCTGTTATTCATTTAGAGGTCCCGCCTTTCTAAGTAACTCGATCTTTCTCTATTGCGGTTTTCAATACTTCTTTTGTTCTGTGTTTTTAATGTTTTCTTTTAGATTTTATTTATTTTCATTTCATGTATGTTTCCTGAATGTATGTCTGGGCACCATGTGTGTGAAGTGCCCACAAAGGCCAGAAAAGGGCACCGAATCCCTGGAGACTGGAGTTACAGAAGATTGTGAACCATCATGTGGGTGTCAGGACTTGAACCCAGGTCATCCAGAAGAACAGCTGGTGCTATTGACTGAGCCATTTATTCAGCCCTAATTCTTAACTATAATATACTGCAGGGGATTTCTTTTTTGTCTTTGTCTACTTAATGTTTTGTAGCCTCTTATAACTGAATAGGAATATATCTCGTTCTTTTGATTTAAGACTTTTTCTACTATGATTTTTACTGAAGATAATTCTCTATGCCTTGTTGATAGTATGCTTTTCCTTCTTCTATGTCCATAATTCAAATGGTAGGTCTTTTATGGTATTACCAAGCTCTTCCATGTTCAGTGTGTGTGTGTGTGTATGTGTGTGTGTGTGTGTGTGTGTGTGTGTGTGTGGGAGAGAGAGAGAGAGAGAGAGAGAGAGAGAGAGAGAGAGAGAGAGAGAGAGAGAGAGGACGCTCGTTTACCTTTCCTGGCTAATTCAATTGTTTTTCACTGTCTTCTGTCCCTAACCCTCTTTTAGGATCCCTTCTGTTGCTGAGGATTTCCCCTGTGGTTTTTATTTGGCATATTGACTTCTTCATTTTCAGCATCATTTCTGGTTTGGTTTTCTTTAGCAATTTGAACTTGATTTTTATGTCTTGGACTGGCTTTCTATTTCACTCATCCCTTTGTCCCTGTCACCTCTGAGCTGTTTGCATACAGCTCTAATCGTTCTTTAAAACTCTATCTGGACGTTCGTCCAGGATGTTTTCATTAGGGATCATTCCTACAGGGTTTGGACATTTTTGGAGCAGACATGTTATTTTGATTTTTCATGTTATTTTTATTTCTGTGCTGGGATCTGAACATCTGGAGTCAATTTGTAAGTTGAGTTTTTCTACCTTTCCTTTTTGTTCCAGTCACTTTTTTTCTTTCAGCAGCGGAGTTCACGCTGTTCGAGAGGAGGATAATGTACTGCAGGGTGGGGATGACAATTTCCTCCGTCTGGCATTTGGGGTCCCAGCCTCCCTCCCAGTAGTCTGTCTGCCAGCTATAGTTCAAGTCTGCAGTGGCCTGGTAAAGAGGCTGGAACCCGTTTCACCTGGCAGTGTGAAGTGGTCCTAGGTCTCGGGGCTGATGGGACAACTGGAGCATCCCAGCAAGCTCCTGGCAAGGCTCTGGTAAGTCTCCAAGTGAGAGAGGGGGACCAGGGGGAAGTGTCAGTCACCGGCAAGCACTAGGAATTGGGGTGATGGAGGAGTGCAGGTAACTCGGCTAGGTCTGAAGGTCATGTGCATCAGTCATTCCCGGATTTCTGTCTGTGGCTTGGGCTTATACAGAGGTAATTTTTTTTTTTGCCCAAATATTAGCTTATTCGGCATTTGTACTTAAATGCCCCCCAATCTATTCCTGCTCTGTTCTTCTTCCTCTCAGCAAATCACTTAGGATGGTGTTAATCCCAAAACACATCCACGCTCATTCATTGTCTCCGATCCTAAAACATCCACGCGTATTCATTGTCTCTTTGCCACCACCTCAACCCCCATCACTCCTTACCCTGACACCTTCACCAACCAGCTCGCTTAGACCACTTCACAGAAGTCAGCACTACATTTTCCAACTTAACTGCCTCCATGGCACAGGTCTACCAAAACCCCTCCAGGGACTACTTCCACTTTCTGTCCCAGAGAACCCAGACCTCTTGATAAGGCCTCAAAGACCCATCTGCGGGGTCGTTCTCCACTTCCTTCACCCTCTTTTCTGGGACTCTCCTATGATCCTACCTCAAGATCTTGAATCCTTGCCCCCCTTAAACTCCACTTTTCTTTGGTGGAAACGTTTTCTACGATGTTTTCTTCCCTTGGCCAACTCCTTCAGGCTGTCTTTGCTTCCTCTACGTGACTTTCTCTGACTACGCAAGTGCTCCTTGCCTTCCACCCCCTCCCCATCGTGCTCTAGAGCACGGCCTTCACAACACTTCAGCCACCACAGTCCCCGTATTACTTGTGATTCCGATGCGCCATGTGCATCGCCACTCGACTGTGGGTCACTTTTAGAGCAAGGTTCTCAAGCCACTTGCTCATCCCGGTATGGATCGTAGTCCCTACTTCACAGAATAGCCTCAGTGAGTGGCTGCCCAGCAAACAGAAGCAACTCGTAGCGTCTTGGCTTTCTTGGAGTTACAAGTAGAAAGTGAGTTTGGCGAAAGCAATCCCCATGCTATGCAGTCAGAAAATGTGGGAAGGCATTGGAGACCATCTATATGTCAGTAGAAGCAGGCATCCCTACTGCTTCACTGGACAGCATGCAGGACTCATGGCAAAGGCTGCAAAGCAGTTTATCTTCCTAGTTGCGAT